>NC_052535.1:90349468-90436501 GCF_016699485.2 Gallus gallus
TGCCCCCCCCATCCCGACCTCCCTGACCCCCCCATACCCCCCCACCCCATTGACCCCCCACTCCCCCCCCATATCCCCCCCCACCCCATTGACCCCCCACTCCCCCCCCATATCCCCCCCCACCCCATTGACCCCCCCATCCCCCCCCACATTGCCCCCCCCCATCCCGACCTCCCTGACCCCCCCATAGCCCCCCACCCCATTGACCCCCCATCCCCCCCCATCCCACAGCTGCCCCCCCCACATTCCCACCCACCCCCCCATATCTCCCCCCATATCCCCCCCACCCCATTGACACCCCCCCCATTACACCCCCCCACCCCAACCCCCCTGACCCCCCCATCCCCCCCCCGATCCCATATCCCCCCCCCACCCCATTGACCCCCCACCCCCCCCACACCCCCCCCACCCCACATCCCCCCCCACCCCATTGACCCCCCCATCCCCCCCCACATTGCCCCCCCCATCCCGACCTCCCTGACCCCCCCCATTGACCCCCCCACCCATTGACCCCCCACCCCCCCACATCCCCCCCCCACCCCATTGACCCCCCACCCCCCCCACACCCCCCCCCCACCCCATATCCCCCCCAAGCCCATTGACCCCCCCATCCCCCCTCACATTGCCCCCCCCATCCCGACCTCCCTGACCCCCCCATACCCCCCCACCCCATTGACCCCCCATCTCCCCCCATCCCACAGCTGCCCCCCCCCACATCCCCCCCCATATCCCCCCCCATATCCTTAAGTCTCCCCCACCCCATTGACCCCCCACTCCCCCCCCACATCCCCCCCCCACCCCATATCCCCCCCCACCCCATTCACCCCCCCCCCACACCTCCCCCCCCATACCCCCCCACCCCATTGACCCCCCATCCCCCCCCATCCCACAGCTGCCCCCCCCACATCCCCCCCCATATCCCCCCCCATATCCTTTAGTGTCCCCCACCCCATTGACCCCCCACTCCCCCCCCACAGCTGCCCCCCCCACATCCCCCTCCCACATCCCCCCCCATATCCCCCCCACCCCATTGACACCCCCCCCCATTACACCCCCCCACCCCGACCCCCCTGACCCCCCCATCCCCCCCCCGATCCCACATCCCACCCCCCACCCCATTGACCCCCCCACCCCATATCCCCCCCAGCCAATGACCCCCCCACCCCATATCCCCCCCACCCCATTGACCCCCCCACCCCATTGACTCCCCACCCCCCCACACCCCCCCCCACCCCATATCCCCCCCCCACCCCATTGCCCCCCCCACCCCATTGACCCCCCACTCCCCCCCCACATCCCCCCCCATATCCCCCCCACCCCATTGACACCCCCCCCCATTGCACCCCCCCAACCCGACCCCCCTGACCCCCCCATCCCCCCCCTGATCCCACAGTCCCCCCCCCATATCCCCCCCACCCCATTGACCCCCCACCCCCCACACCCCCCCCCACCCCCATATCCCCCCCCACCCCATTGACCCCCCACCCCCCCCACCCCATATCCCCCCCACCCCATTGCTCCCCCTATCCCCCCCCACATTGCCCCCCCCCATCCCGACCTCCCTGACCCCCCCATCCCACATCCCCCCCCACATCCCCCCCCCATATCTCCCTATATCCCCCCCATATCCTTAAGTCTCCACCACCCCATTGACCCCACATCCCCCCCCACATCCCCCCCCATATCCTTTAGTCTCCCCCACCCCATTGACCCCCCCAACCCCCCCACATCCCCCCCCCCACCCCGACCCCCCTGACCCCCCCATCCCCCCCCCGATCCCACATTCCCCCCCCATATCCCCCCCACCCCATATCCCCCCCACCCCATTGACCCCCCCGCCCCCCCAGGGGGGGCACCCACTCGCGGGCAGTGCTGGTGGGCTCCGATGGCCGCATTGTGGCTGAGGCCGAAGGGCTCTGCACCAACCATTGGGTAACCGTGGGGGGGGGGGGGCGTTAATGGGGGGGGGGGCGTTAATGTGGGGGGGGGGGGCAATGTTGGGGGGCGGGGGGGGGTAATGTTGGGGGGGGGTAATGTGAGGGTGGGGGGGGTGTGGATGTTGGGGGGGTCTGTGGATATTGGGGGGGGGGGGTCAATGTGTGGGGGGGGTCTGTGGGTGTTGGGGGGGTAATGTGGGGGGGGGTCAATGTGGGGGGGGTCTGTGGGTGTTGGGGGGGTCAATGTGGGGGGAGGTTAATGTGGGGGGGTTAATGTGGGGGTGGGGGCTCTGTGGGTGTTGGGGGGGGTCAATGTGGGGGGGGGCTGTGGATGTGGGGGGGGCTGTGGGTGTTGGGGGGGTCAATGGGGTGGGGGGGGATGTGGGGGGGGTGTGGATGTTGGGGGGGGTCAATGTGGGGGGGGGGTCCGTGGGTGTTGGGGGAGGCTTAATGTGGGGGTGGGGGGGGTCAATGTGTGGGGGGTGTCTGTGGGTGTTGGGGGGGGTCAATGTGGGGGGGGGTTAATGTGGGGGGGTTAATGTGGGGGTGGGGGCTCTATGGGTGTTGGGGGGGTCAATGTGGGGGGGTCTGTGGATGTGGGGGGGGTCTGTGGATGTTGGGGGGGGGTCAATGTGGGGGGGGGTCTGTGGATATTGGGGGTCTGTGGATGTTGGGGGGGTGTGTGAGTGTTTGGGGGGGTCAATGTGGGGGGGTGTTAATGTGGGGGGGTTAATGGGGGGTTAATGTGGGGGTGGGGGCTCTGTGGGTGTTGGGGGGGTCAATGTGGGGGGGGGTGGATATTGGGGGGGGTCTGTGGGTGTTGGGGGGGGTCAATGTGGGGGGGGTGTGGATGTTGGGGGGGGTCTGTGGGTGTTGGGGGGGGTCAATGTGGGGGGGGTGTGTGGGTATTGGGGGGGTGTGGATATTGGGGGGGGTCTGTGGATGTTGGGGGGGGTCAATGTGGGGGTGGGGGGGTGTGGATATTGGGGGGGGTCTTTGGGTGTTGGGGGGGCGTCAATGTGGATGTTGGGGGGTCAATGTGGGGGGGTTCTGTGGGTGTTGGGGGGCGTGTGGATATTGGGGGGGTCAATGTGGGGGGGGGGTCAATGTGGGGGGGGTGTGTGGATATTGGGGGGGGTCTGTGGGTATTGGGGGGCTGTGTGAGTGTTGGGGGGGTCAATGTGGGGGGGGTCTGTGGGTGTTGGGGGGGTCTGTGGATATTGGGGGGGGTCTTTGGGTGTTGGGGGGGTCAATGTGGGGGGGTGTGGATGTTGGGTGGGGTCTGTGGGTATTGGGGGGCTGTGTGAGTGTTGGGGGGGTCAATGTGGGGGGGGTCTGTGGGTGTTGGGGGGGTTCTGTGGATATTGGGGGGGGGTCTGTGGATGTTGGGGGGCGGTCAATGTGGGGGGGGGTCTGTGGGTGTTGGGGGGGGTGTCAATGTGGGGGGGGTGTGTGGGTATTGGGGGGGGGTGGATATTGGGGGGGGGCTGTGGGTGTTGGGGGGGGTTAATGTGAGGGTGGGGGGGGGTGTGGATGTTGGGGGTTCTGTGGGTGTTGGGGGGGGTCAATGTGGGGGGGGTCTGTGGGTGTTGGGGGGTCAATGTGGGGGGGTGTTAATGTGGGGGTGGGGGCTCTGTGGGTGTTGGGGGGGTCAATGTGGGGGGGTCTGTGGATGTGGGGGAAGTCTGTGGTTTTGGGGGGTCTGTGGGTGTTGGGGGGGTTAATGTGAGGGTGGGGGGGGTGTGGATGTTGGGGGGCTCTGTGGGTATTGGGGGGGTCAATGTGGGGGGGGGCTGTGGATGTGGGGGGGGCTGTGGGTGTTGGGGGGGTCAATGGGGTGGGGGGGGGATGTGGGGGGGGTGTGGATGTTGGGGGGGGTCAATGTGGGGGGGGGGGTCCGTGGGTGTTGGGGGGGGCTTAATGTGGGGGTGGGGGGGGTCAATGTAGGGGGGGTGTGGATGTTGGGGGGGGTCTGTGAGTGTTGGGGGGTCAATGTGGGGGGGGGTTAATGTGGGGGGGTTAATGTGGGGGTGGGGGCTCTTTGGGTGTTGGGGGGGTCAATGTGGGGGGGGCTGTGGGTGTTGGGGGGGTCTATGGATATTGGGGGGGGGTCTGTGGATGTTGGGGGGGTCAATGTGGGGGGGGGTTGTGGATATTGGGGGGTCTGTGGGTGTTGGGGGGGGTCAATGTGGGGGGGGTCAATGTGGGGGGGGGGTCTGTGGGTGTTGGGGGGGTGTCAATGTGGGGGGGTCTGTGGATGTGGGGGGAAGTCTGTGGTTTTGGGGGGTCTGTGGGTGTTGGGGGGGGTTAATGTGAGGGTGGGGGGGGTGTGGATGTTGGGGGGGTCTGTGGGTATTGGGGGATCTGTGGGTGTTGGAGGGGTCAATGTGGGGGGGGTCAATGTGGGCGGGGGTGTGTGGATATTGGGAGGGGTCTGTGGGTGTTGGGGGGCTGTGTGGCTATTGGGGGGTCAATGTGGGGGGGGGGTCTGTGGATGTTGGATGGGGTCTGTGGGTGTTGGGGGGCGCCAATGTGGGGGGGGGTTAATGTGGGGGGGCGATGCTGGGGGGGGGTTTGTGGGTGTTGGGGGGGGCGGATACTGGGGGGGGTCTGTGGGTATTGGGGGGGTCAATGTGGGGGGGGGTTAATGTGGGGGGGGTCTGTGGGTGTTGGGGGGGGGGTCAATGTGGGGGTGGGGTGTGGATGTTGGGGGGGGGGTGGGTGTTGGGGGGTGGATATTGGGGGGGGTCTGTGGGTGTTGGGGGGGTCTGTGGGTGTTTGGGGGGCGTTAATGTGGGGGGGGGGTGTGTGGATGTTGGGGGGGTCGGTGGATGTTGGGGGGCTCAATGTGGGGGGGGGTCTGTGGGTGTTGGGGGGGTCTGTGGGTGTTGGGGGGGGTCTGTGGGTGTTGGGGGGCGTCAATGTGGATGTTGGGGGGTCAATGTGGGGGGGGTCTGTGGGTGTTGGGGGGGGGTCAATGTGGGGGGGGGGCTGTGGGTATTGGGGGGGTCTGTGGGTGTTGGGGGGTCTATGGCTGTTGGGGGGGTCAATGTGGGGGGCGGTGTGGATATTGGGGGGGGTCTGTGGGTGTTGGGGGGGTTAATGTGGGGGTGGGGGGGTGTGGATATTGGGGGGGGTCTTTGGGTGTTGGGGGGGCGTCAATGTGGGGGGGGGTGGATGTTGGGGGGTCTGTGGGTGTTGGGGGGGTCAATGTGGGGGGGGCTGTGTGGATATTGGGGGTGTCAGTGGGTGTTGGGGGGCTGTGTGGATATTGGGGGGGGTCTTTGGGTGTTGGGGGGCTGTGTGGCTATTGGGGGGTCAATGTGGGGGGGGGGTCTGTGGATGTTGGATGGGGTCTGTGGGTGTTGGGGGGCGCCAATGTGGGGGGGGGTTAATGTGGGGGGGCGATGCTGGGGGGGATTTGTGGGTGTTGGGGGGGCGGATACTGGGGGGGGTTTGTGGGTGTTGGGGGGGTCTGTGGGTGTTGGGGGGTCAATGTGGGGGGGGCTGTGTGGATATTGGGGGGGTCTGTGGGTGTTGGGGGGTGTGTGGATATTGGGGGGGTCATTGGGGTGGGGGGGTCAATGGGGTGGGGGGGGATGTGGGGGGGATGTGGGGGGGTGTGGATGTTGGGGGGGGTCAATGTGTGGGGGGTGTCTGTGGGTGTTGGGGGGTCAATGTGGGGGGGGCTGTGTGGATATTGGGGGTGTCAGTGGAAGTTGGGGGGCTGTGTGGCTGTGGGGGGGCTGTGTGGCTGTTGCTGTGTGAGCGCCGCCCCGCAGTTGGTGGGCACAGCGCAGTGCGCGGAGCGCATTGTGGCGATGGTGGAGGAGGCGAAGCGCCGCTCCGGGACCGACCGCGCGGTGCCGCTGCGCTCCCTGGTGAGCCCCACAGCCCGGCCCCACATCGCCCCACTGCTGCTGTGGGGTCAGCGCCCCATCCCGGCCCCACATCACCCCATTGCTGCTATGGGGTCACCGCCCCATCCCAGCCCCACTGTCCCCTCCTGGCCCCACATCACCCCATTGCCGCCCCACTGCTGCTGTGGGGTCAGCGCCCCACTGCCCCATCCCGGCCCCACATCACCCCGCTGCTGCTGTGGGGTCATTGGCCATGGGGTCCCGGCCCCCATCCCGGCCCCACTGCCCCATCCCAGCCCCACATCACCCCATTGCTTCTATGGGGTCACAGTCCCATCCCCGCCCCACTGTCCCATCCCAGCCCCCATCCCGGCCCCATTGTCCCCTTCCATCCCCATCTCACCCCATTGCTGCTATGGGGTCACTCGGCCTTGGGGTCCCAGCCCCATTGTCCCCTCCTGGCCCCACATCACCCAATGCTGCTATGGGGTCACCGCCCCATCCCGGCCCCACTGCCCCATCTCAGCCCCACATCACCCCACTGCTGCTGTGGGGTCAGCGCCACACCGCCCCCTCCCGGCCCCACATCACCCCATTGCTGCTATGGGGTCAGCGCCACACCGCCCCCTCCCGGCCCCACATCACCCCATTGCTGCTGTGGGGTCACCGCCACATCCCGGCCCCACATCACCCCATTGCTGCTATGGGGTCACCGCCCCATCCCGGCCCCACATCACCCCACTGCTGCTGTGGGGTCAGCGCCACACCGCCCCCTCCCGGCCCCACATCACCCCATTGCTGCTATGGGGTCAGCGCCACACCGCCCCCTCCCGGCCCCACATCACCCCACTGCTGCTGTGGGGTCACCGCCCCATCCCGGCCCCACTGCCCCATCCCGGCCCCACATCACCCCATTGCTGCTATGGGGTCAGCGCCACAGCCCGGCCCCACATCACCCCATTGCTGCTATGGGGTCAGCACCACAGCCCGGCCCCACATCACCCCATTGCCGCCCCATTGCTGCTATGGGGTCAGCGCCACAGCCCGGCCCCACATCACCCCACTGCTGCTATGGGGTCAGCACCCCATCCCCACCCCACTGCCCCATCCCAGCCCCACATCACCCCATTGCCGCCCCGCTGCTGCTGTGGGGTCAGCGCCACAGCCCGGCCCCACTGCCCCATCCCGGCCCCACATCACCCCATTGCCGCCCCGCTGCTGCTCTGCACTCAGCGCCACACCGCCCCATCCCGGCCCCACATCACCCCGCTGCTGCTGTGGGGTCACCACCCCATCCCGGCCCCACTGCCCCATCCCGGCCCCACATCACCCCGCTGCTGCTATGGGGTCAGCGCCACATCCCGGCCCCACATCACCCCATTGCCGCCCCACTGCTGCTGTGGGTCAGCGCTCCACTGCCCCATCCCAGCCCCACATCACCCCATTGCTGCTATGGGGTCAGCGCCACAGCCCGGCCCCACATCACCCCATTGCTGCTGTGGGTCAGCACCACATCCCGGCCCCACATCACCCCATTGCCGCCCCGCTGCTGCTGTGGGTCAGCGCCACATCCCGGCCCCACTGCCCCATCCCGGCCCCACATCACCCCATTGCTGCTATGGGGTCATTGGCCATGGGGTCCCGGCCCCCATCCCGGTCCCACTGTCCCATCCCAGCCCCACATCACCCCACTGCTGCTATGGGGTCACTTGGCCTTGGGGTCCCAGCCCCATTGTCCCATCCCAGCCCCCATCCCATTCCCACTGTCCCCTCCTGGCCTCACATCACCCCATTGCCGCCCCACTGCTGCTGTGGGGTCAGCGCCCCACTGTCCCATCCCAGCCCCACATCACCCCATTGCCGCCCCACTGCTGCTCTGGGGTCAGCACCCCACTGCCCCATCCCGGCCCCACATCACCCCATTGCTGCTGTGGGGTCAGCGCCCCATCCCGGCCCCACATCACCCCGCTGCTGCTGTGGGGTCAGCGCCCCATCCCTGCCCCACTGTTCCGTCCTGGCCCCACATCACCCCATTGCCACCCCGCTGCTGCTGTGGGGTCAGCGCCACACTGCCCCATCCCGGCCCCACATCACCCCACTGCTGCTATGGGGTCAGCGCCACATCCCAGCCCCACATCACCCCACTGCTGCTATGGGGTCACCGCCCCATCCCAGTCCCCATTGTCCCATCTCACCCCATTGCTGCTATGGGGTCACTGTCCCATCCCAGCCCCCATCCCGGCACCATTGTCCCCTCCCGGCCCCACATCGCCCCATTGTAGCTATGGGGTCACTCGGCCTTGGGGTCCCAGTCCTATCCCTGTCCCTATGGTCCCATTGTCCCATCCCGGCCCCACATCACCCCACTGCTGCTGTGGGGTCAGCGCCCCACTGCCCCATCCCGGCCCCACATCACCCCACTGCTGCTATGGGGTCACAGTCCCATCCCCGCCCCACTGTCCCATCCCAGCCCCCATCCCGGCCCCACTGTCCCCTCCTGGCCCCACATCACCCATTGCAGCTATGGGGTCATTGGCCATGGGGTCCCGGCCCCCATCCCGGCCCCACTGTCCCATCCCAGCCCCACATCACCCCACTGCTGCTATGGGGTCCCGGTCCCATCCCAGTCCCCATGGCCCCACTGTCCCTTCCCATCCCCACATCACCCCATTGCAGCTATGGGGTCACTTGGCCTTGGGGGTCCCAGCCCCACTGTCCCATCCCAGCCCCCATCCCGGCCCCATTGTCCCCTCCTGGCCCCACATCACCCCATTGCAGCTATGGGGTCATTGGTCTTCAGGTCCCAGTCCCATCCTGGTCCCATTGTCCCAACCCATCCCCATCTCACCCCATTACTGCTATGGGATCACAGCCCCATCCCGGTCCCACTGTCCCATCCCATCCCCACATCACCCCGCTGCTGCTGTGGGGTCACAGCCCCATCCCAGCCCCACTGCCCCATCCCGGCCCCACATCACCCCATTGCAGCTATGGGGTCACAGCCCCATCCCGGTCCCACTGTCCCCTCCCGGCCCCACATCACCCCATTGCCGCCCCACTGCTGCTGTGGGGTCAGCGCCCCACTGCCCCATCCTGGCCCCACATCACCCCATTGCTGCTCTGCGGTCAGCGCCACACTGCCCCATCCCGGCCCCACATCACCCCATTGCTGCTGTGGGGTCAGCGCCCCATCCCGGCCCCACATCACCCCGCTGCTGCTGTGGGGTCAGCGCCCCATCCCTGCCCCACTGTTCTGTCCTGGCCCCACATCACCCCATTGCCACCCCGCTGCTGCTGTGGGGTCAGCGCCACACTGCCCCATCCTGGCCCCACATCACCCCACTGCTGCTATGGGGTCATTGGCCATGGGGTCCCAGCCCCCATCCTGGTCCCACTGTCCCCTCCTGGCCCCATCTCACCCCACTGCTGCTATGGGGTCACTGTCCCATCCCAGCCCCCATCCCGGCACCATTGTCTCCTCCCGGCCCCACATCGCCCCATTGCAGCTATGGGGTCACTCAGCCTTGGGGTCCCAGTCCTATCCCTGTCCCTATGGTCCCATTGTCCCATCCCGGCCCCCACATCACCCCACTGCTGCTGTGGGGTCAGCGCCCCACTGCCCCATCCCGGCCCCACATCACCCCATTGCAGCTATGGGGTCATTGGCCATGGGGTCCCAGGCCCCATCCCGGTCCCACCGTCCCCTCCTGGCCCCACATCACCCCATTGCCGCCCCACTGCTGCTGTGGGGTCAGCGCCCCACTGCCCCATCCCGGCCCCACATCACCCTGCTGCTGCTGTGGGGTCACCGCCCCATCCCCGCCCCACTGCCCCATCCCAGCCCCACATCACCCCACTGCTGCTGTGGGGTCAGCACCCCACTGCCCCATCCCGGCCCCACATCACCCCACTGCTGCTATGGGGTCACCGCCCCATCCCGTTCCCATTGTCCCATCCCGGCCCCCATCCTGGCCCCATTGTCCCCTCCTGGCCCCACATCACCCCATTGCTGATATGGGGTCCCGTTCCCATCCCAGTCCCCATTGTCCCATGGTCCCATCCCATCCCCATCTCACCCCATTGCTGCTATGGGGTCACGGCCCCATCCCGCTCCCACTCTCCCCTCCTGGCCCCACATCACCCCATTGCTGCTATGGGATCACAGTCCCATCCTGGTCCCATTGTCCCATCTCACCCCATTGTTGCTATGGGGTCACTCGGCCTTGGGGTCCCGGTCCCATCCCAGCCCATTGTCCATCCCAGCCCCTATCCCAGACCCACTGTCCCCTCCCATCCCCACATCACCCCATTGCAGTTATGGGGTCACAGTCCCATCCCGGTCCCATTGTCCCGTCCTGGCCCCACATCACCCTATTGCCGCCCCATTGCTGCTATGGGGTCATGGTCCCATCCCGGTCCCATTGTCCCCTCCCATCCCCACATCACCCCATTGCAGTTATGGGGTCACAGTCCCATCCTGGCCCCACTGTCCCATCCCATCCCCACATCACCCCATTACTGCTATGGGGTCACGGCCCCATCCCGGTCCCACTGTCCCTCCTGGCCCCACATCACCCCATTGCCACCCCATTTCTACTATGGGGTCACAGTCCTATCCCGGTCCCACTGTCCCCTCCCATCCCACATCACCCCATAGCCCTGATGGGGACACTCAGCTTTGGGGTCCCCTTCCAGCCCCACATCACCCCATTACAGCTATAGGGACCCTCAGCTTTGGGATCCCCATCCCACATCACCCCATTACAGCTATAGGGACACTCAGCCTTGGGGTCCCCTTCCAGCCCCACATCACCCCATTACAGCTATAGGGACACTCAGCTTTGGGGTCCCCTTCCAGCCCCACATCACCCCATTACAGCTATAGGGACACTCAGCTTTGGGGTCCCCATCCCACATCACCCCATTACAGCTATAGGGACACTCAGCCTTGGGGTCCCCATCCCACATCACCCCATAGCACTGATGAGGACCCTCAGCTTTGGGATCCCCATCCCACATCACCCCATTACAGCTATAGGGACACTCAGCTTTGGGGTCCCCTTCCAGCCCCACATCACCCCATTACAGCTATAGGGACCCTCAGCTTTGGGGTCCCCATCCCACATCACCCCACGGCACTGATGGACCTCTGGGCTGTGTGGCGCCCCCTTACGTTCCCCTCCGGCTCCCATCCCACACCCCTGCCCTATGGGGCGCTATGGGGTGCTCTGGGGTGCTATGGGGCGCTCTGGGGCGCTATGGGGTGCTATGGGGCACTCTGGGGCGCTCTGGGGCGCTCTGGGGCGCTATGGGTCGCTATGTGGCGCTATGGGGGTGCTATGGGGCGCTCTGGGGCGCTCTGGGGCGCTCTGGGGCGCTATGGGGTGCTATAGGGTGCTGTGGGGCGCTCTGGGGTGCTATTGGGCGCTCTGGGGTGCTATTGGGCGCTATGGGGCGCTCTGGGGTGCTATAGGGCGCTATGGGGTGCTATGGGGCGCTCTGGGGCGCTCTGGGGCGCTATGGGGTGCTCTGGGGCGCTCTGGGGCGCTATGGGGTGCTATGGGGTGCTATGGGGCGCAATGGGGCGCTCTGGGGCGCTATGGGGTGCTATAGGGCGCTCTGGGGCGCTGTGGGGCGCTATGGGGCGCTCTGGGGTGCTATGGGGTGCTATGGGGCGGTGCTCCGGGGCGCTCTGGGGCACTCTGGGGCGCTCTGTGGCGCTATGGGGCACTATGGGGCGCTCTGGGGTGCTCTGGGGCGCTATGGGGTGCTATGGGTCGCTATGGGGTGCTCTGGGGCGCTATGGGGTGCTCTGGGTCGCTATGGGGTGCTATGGGGCGCTCTGGGGCGCTATGGGGCGCTATGGGGGGCTATGGGGCGCTCTGGGGCACTATGGGGCGCTCTGGGGTGCTCTGGGGTGCTATGGGGCGCTATGGGGTGCTATAGGGTGCTATGGGGTGCTCTGGGGCGCTATGGGGTGCTATGGGTCGCTATGGGTCGCTATGGGGGGCTATGGGGCGCTCTGGGGCACTATGGGTCGCTATGGGTCGCTATGGGTCGCTCTGGGTCGCTATGGGGCGCTCTGGGGTGCTGTGGGGCGCTCTGGGGCGCTATGGGGTGCTATAGGGCGCTGTGGGGCGCTGTGGGGCGCTCTGGGGTGCTATGGGGTGCTATGGGGTGCTATGGGGCGCTCTGGGGTGCTGTGCTCTGGGGTGCTCTGGGGTGCTATGGGGCACTCTGGGGCGCTATGGGGTGCTATGGGGCGCTCTGGGGCGCTCTGGGGCGCTATGGGGCGCTCTGGGGTGCTCTGGGGCGCTATGGGGTGCTATGGGGCACTCTGGGGCGCTCTGGGGTGCTATGGGGCGCTATGGGGCGCTATGGGGTGCTCTGGGGCGCTCTTGGGCGCTCTGGGGTGCTATGGGGCGCTATGGGGCGCTCTGGGGCGCTCTGGGGTGCTATGGGGCGCTCTGGGGCGCTCTGGGGCGCTGTGGGGCGCTATGGGGCGCTCTGGGGTGCTATGGGGCGCTATGGGGTGCTATGGGGTGCTCTGAGGCGCTATGGGGTGCTCTATGGGGCGCTCTGGGGCGCTCTGGGGCGCTATGGGGTGCTCTATGGGGCGCTCTGGGGCGCTCTGGGGCGCTATGGGGTGCTCTGGGGCGCTATGGGGCGCTGTGGGGCGCTATGGGGTGCTCTGGGGCGCAGTGGGGTGCTATGGGGCGCTATGGGGCGCTCTGGGGCGCTCTGGGGTGCTCTGGGGCGCTATGGGGCGCTATGGGGCGCTATGTGGCGCTATGGGGTGCTCTGGGGTGCTATGGGGCGCTATGTGGGGCTATGGGGCGCTCTGGGGCGCTATGGGGCACTCTGGGGCGCTCTGGGGTGCTATGGGTCGCTATGGGGCACTATGGGGCGCTCTGGGGGCGCTATGGGTTGCTCTGGGGTGCTCTGGGGTGCTATGGGGCGCTCTGGGGTGCTCTGGGGCGCTATGGGGTGCTATGGGGCAGTCTGGGGCGCTATGGGGTGCTGTGGGGTGCTCTGGGGTGCTCTGGGTCGCTATGGGTCGCTCTGGGGCGCTCTGGGGTGCTATGGGGCACTCTGGGGCACTCTGGGGTGCTCTGGGGCGCTGTGGGGCGCTGTGGGGCGCTGTGGGGCGCTATGGGGCGCTGTGGGGCGCTATGGGGGGCTATGGGGTGCTATGGGGCACTATGGGGCGCTATGGGGTGCTCTGGGGTGCTATGGGGCGCTCTGGGGCGCTATGGGGTGCTATGGGGCGCTATGGGGCGCAATGGGGCACTCTGGGGCGCTATGGGGCACTCTGGGGCGCTATGGGGTGCTATGGGGAACTCTGGGGCGCTCTGGGGCGCTATAGGGCGCTCTGGGGCGCTATGGGGCGCAATGGGGTGCTATGGGGCGCTATGGGGCACTCTGGGGCGCTCTGGGGTGCTCTGGGGTGCTCTGGGGCGCTCTGGGGTGCTCTGGGGTGCTGTGGGGCGCTATGGGGCGCTATGGGGCGCTATGGGATGCTATGGGGTGCTATTGGGCACTATGGGGCGCTCTGGGGTGCTCTGGGGCGCTATGGGGCGCTGTGGGGGGCTATGGGGCACTCTGGGGCACTATGGGGCGCTATGGGGTGCTATGGGGCACTGTGGGGCGCTCTGGGGCGCTCTGGGGCGCTCTGGGGCGCTATGGGGTGCTATGGGGCAGTATGGGGCGCTCTGGGTTGCTATGGGGTGCTATTGGGCACTATGGGGCGCTCTGGGGTGCTCTGGGGCGCTATGGGGCGCAATGGGGTGCTATGGGGCGCTATGGGGCACTCTGGGGCGCTCTGGGGTGCTATGGGGCGCTATGGGGAGCTCTGGGGCGCTCTGGGGCGCTATGGGGTGCTCTGGGGTGCTATGGGGCGCTCTGGGTCGCTCTGGGGCGCTATGGGTCGCTATGGGGGGCTCTGGGTCGCTCTGGGGCGCTCTGGGTCGCTCTGGGGCGCTCTGGGGTGCTATGGGGCGCTATGGGGCGCTATGGGGTGCTCTGGGGCGCTATGGGGTGCTATGGGTCGCTATGGGGTGCTCTGGGGCGCTCTGGGTCGCTATGGGGCGCTCTGGGTCGCTCTGGGGTGCTATGGGGCGCTATGGGGTGCTATGGGGCACTCTGGGGCGCTATGGGGTGCTATAGGGCGCTCTGGGGCGCTCTGGGGCGCTGTGGGGCGCTCTGGGGTGCTATGGGGCGCTATGGGGGGCTATGGGGTGCTCTGAGGCGCTATGGGGTGCTCTGGGGCACTCTGGGGCGCTCTGGGGCGCTCTGGGGTGCTATGGGTCGCTATGGGGCACTATGGGGCGCTCTGGGGCGCTCTGGGGCGCTATGGGGCGCTATGGGGCGCTATGGGGTGCTCTGGGGTGCTATGGGGCGCAGTGGGGTGCTCTGGGGCACAGTGGGGTGCTCTGGGGCGCTATGGGGCGCTATGGGGCGCTATGTGGCGCTATGGGGTGCTCTGGGGTGCTCTGGGGTGCTATGGGGTGCTCTGGGGTGCTCTGGGGCGCTATGGGGCACTGTGGGGCACTATGGGATGCTATGGGGCGCTCTGGGGCGCTCTGGGGTGCTATAGGGTGCTCTGGGGTGCTATGGGGTGCTATGGGGTGCTATGGGGCACTCTGGGGTGCTATAGGGCGCAATGGGGCGGTATGGGGTGCTATGGGGTGCTCTGGGGCGCTATGGGGTGCTTTGCGGCGCAGGGTTTGGCTCTGAGCGGAGGGGCGGAGGAGGGCGCCGTTACTGCTCTGCTGGAGGAGCTGCGCCGGCGCTGCCCGGAGCTCAGCCGCGCTTACAGCGTCTGCAGCGACGCCGCGGGAGCCATGGCCACGGCCTGCAGCTCCGGTGGGGCGGCCGCGACCGCGGGGGGCCCCCATCCCATCCCATCCCATCCCACCTCATCCCACCCCATCCCATCCCATCCCATCCCGTCCCATCCCGTCCAACCCAATCCCATCCCATCCCGTCCCATCCCATCCCATCCCATCCCATCCCACCCCATCTCATCCCACCTCATCCCATCCCATCTTACCTCATCCCGTCCCATCCTCATCCCATCCCATCCCATCCCATCCCATCCCGTCCCATCCCGTCCAACCCAATCCCATCCCATCCCATCCCATCCCATCCCATCCCATCCCATCCCACCCCATCCCATCCCATCCCGTCCCATCCCATCCCATCCCGTCCCATCCTCATCCCATCCCATCCCCATCCTCATCCCATCCCATCCCACCCCATCCCGTCCCATCCCATCCCGTCCCATCCATCCCATCCCATTCCATCCCATCCCATCCAATCCCATCCCACCTCATCCCATCCCATCCTGTCCCATCCCATCCCAACTCATCCCATCTCATCCCACATCATACCATCCCATTCCATCCCATCCAACCCAATCCAATCCCATCCCATCCCATCCCGTCCCATCCCATCCCATCCCACCCCATCCCGTCCCACCCCATCCCATCCCATCCCATCCTCATCCCATCCCATCCAATCCAACCCCATCCCATCCCACCTCATCCCATCCCATCTCACCTCATCCCATCCCATCCTCATCCCATCCCATCCCATCCCATCCCATCCAATCCAATTCAATCCCATCCCACCCCATCCCGTCCCATCCCATCCCATCCCATCCCATCCCATCCCATCCCATCCCATCCCATCCCGTCCCGTCCCATCCCATCCCATCCCGTCCCGTCCCATCCCATCCCATCCCATCCCATCCCATCCCGTCCCATCCCGTCCCATCCCGTCCCATCCTCATCTGATCCTCATCCCATCCCATCCCATCCCATCCCATCCCACCTCATCCTATCCCGTCCAATCCCACCTCATCCCATCCAATCCCACATCATCCCATCTCATCCCACCCAATCCCATCCCATCCCACCTCATCCCATCACATCCCACCTCAATTCATCCCATCCCATCCCATCCCATCCCACCTCATTTCATCCTATCTCATCCCATTCAATCCCACCTCATTTCACCTCATCCCATCCCATCCCCTTCCCATCCCGTCCCCTTCCCAACCCCAACCCCAATCCCACCCCACCCCACCCCATCCCCTTTCCCCACCCCATCCCCTTCCCCATCCCATCCCATCCCACCCCCATCCCATCCCATCCCATCCTCTTCCCCATCCCATCCAATCTCATCCCATCCTATCCCCTTCCCCACCCCATCCCCTTCCCCATCCCATCCCATCCCATCCCACCCCATCCCCTTCCCCATCCCGTCCCCTTCCCAACCCCAACCCCAACCCCAATCACATCCCACCCCACCCCATCCCCTTCCCCACCCCATCCCCTTCCCCATCCCACTCCATCCCATCTCATCCCATCCCATCCCACCCCCATCCCCATCCCATCCAATCTCATCCCGTCCCCTTCCCCACCCCAACCCCAACCCCAATCCCATCCCATCCCACCCCTGTCCCCACCCCATCCCCTTCCCCATCCCGTCCCCTTCCCACCCCCATCCCATCCCATCCCATCCTCTTCCCCACCCATCCAATCTCATCCCTTCCCCAATCCTGTCCCCTTCCCCATCCCATCCCATCCCCTTCCCCATCCCACCCCACCCCTCCCCCGTCCCCACCCCATCCCCTTCCCCATCCCGTCCCCTTCCCAAACCCAACCCCAATCCCACCCCACCCCACCCCATCCCACCCCATCCCGTTCCCCACCCCATCCCCTTCCCCAATCCCATCCCATCCCATCCCATCCCCGTCCCCATCCCATCCTGTCCCATTCCCAACCCCGTCCCCTTCCCCATCCCATCCCACCCCCGTCCCCGCCCCATCCCCTTCCCCATCCCATCCGCTTCCCAACCCCAACCCCAATCCCATCTCACCCCACCCCATCCCATCCCCTTCCCCACCCCATCCCCTTCCCCACCCCACCCCACCCCATCCCATCCCATCCCCTTCCCAACCCCCACCCCAATCCCACCCCACCCCATCCTATCCCCGTCCCCTTCCCATCCCATCCCACCCCATCCCCTTCCCCATCCCCTTCCCCATCCCATCCCATCCCATCCCACCCCCATCCCATCCCATCCCCTTCCCCATCCCATCCCATCCCACCCCATCCCCTTCCCCACCCCATCCCCTTCCCCATCCCGTCCCCTTCCCAACCCCAACCCCAACCCCAATCACATCCCACCCCACCCCATTCTCTTCCCCACCACATCCCCTTCCCCATCCCACTCCATCCCATCTCATCCCATCCCATCCCACCCCTGTCCCCATCCCATCCAATCTCATCCCGTCCCCTTCCCCACCCCAACCCCAACCCCAATCCCATCCCATCCCACCCCTGTCCCCACCCCATCCCCTTCCCCATCCCGTCCCCTTCCCAAACCCAACCCCAATCCCACCCCACCCCACCCCACCCCACCCCATCCCCTTCCCCACCCCATCCCCTTCCCCATCCCGTCCCCTTCCCAACCCCAACCCCAATCACATCCCACCCCACCCCATCCTCTTCCCCACCGCATCCCCTTCCCCATCCCACTCCATCCCATCTCATCCCATCCCACCCCACCCCCATCCCCACCCCATCCCCTTCCCCATCCCGTCCCCTTCCCAACCCCAACCCCAATCCCATCCCACCCCACCCCACCCCATCCCATCCCACCCCCGTCCCCACCCCATTCCCTTCCCCACCCCATTCCCTTCCCCATCCCACCCCCTTCCCCTTCCCCATCCCATCCTCTTCCCCATCCCATCCCATCCCCATCCCCATCCCATCCCATCCCCTTCCCAACCCCAACCCCAATCCCACCCCACCCCATCCTATCCCCGTCCCCTTCCCATCCCACCCCCATCCCCTTCCCCACCCCATCCTCTTCCCCATCCCATCCCATCCCACCCCATCCCATCCTGTCCCCTTCCCCATCCCATCCAATCTCATCCCATCCCATCCCCTTCCCCACCCCCATCCCCTTCCCCATCCCATCTCGTCCCCTTCCCCATCCCACTCCATCCCATCTCATTCCATCCCATCCCATCCCCTTCCCAACCCCATCCCACCCCTGTCCCCACCCCACCCCATCCCATCCCCTTCTCCATCCCGTTCTCTTCCCCATCCCACCCCATCCCCTTCCCCATCCCCTTCCCCTTCCCCATCCCCTTCCCCATCCCATCCCATCCCATCCCACCCCCATCCCATCCCATCCTCTTCCCTATCCCATCCAATCTCATCCCATCCTATCCCCTTCCCCACCCCCATCCCCTTCCCCATCCCATTCTCTTCCCCATCCCATCCCCGTCCCCATCCCATCCCGTCCCCTTCCCAACCCCAACCCCAATCCCATCCCACCCCGCCCCATCCCATCCCGTTCCCCCATCCCATCCTCTTCCCCATCCCACTCCATCCCATCTCATCCCGTCCCCATCCCATCCCCTTCCAACCCCATCCCACCCCTGTCCCCACCCCACCCCACCCCATCCCATCCCCTTCCCAACCCCAACCCCAACCCCAATCCCACCCCCCCCCACCCCGTCCCATCCCATCCCATCCCACCCCATCCCCTTTCCCATCCCGTCCCCTTCCCCACCCCCATCCCCTTCCCCATCCCATCCCATCCCCTTCCCCATCCCATCCCCTTCCCAACCCCAACCCCAATCCCATCCCACCCCACCCCATCCCATCCCCTTCCCCACCCCATCCCCTTCCCCATCCCATCCCCGTCCCCATCCCATCCCGTCCCCTTCCCAACCCCAACCCCAACCCCAATCCCATCCCACTCCATCCCACCCCATCCCCTTCCCCACCCCATCCCCTTCCCCAATCCCACCCCACCCCACCCCACCCCATCCCATCCCATCCTCTTCCCCATCCCATCCAATCTCATCCCATCCCCTTCCCCATCCCATCCTCTTCCCCATCTCATCCCATCCCCATCCTCATTCCACCCCCATCCCGTCCCCTTCCCCATCCCGTTCTCTTCCCCATCCCACCCCATCCCCGTCCCCTTCTCCATCCTGTTCTCTTCCCCATCCCATCCCATCTCATCCCATCCCATCCCACCCCCGTCCCCATCCCATCCCACCCTCTTCCCCATCCCATCCAATCTCATCCTGTCCCCTTCCCAACCCCAACCCCAACCCCAATCCCATCCCATCCCATCCCACCCCATCCCATCCCATCCCATCCCACCCCCATCCCATCCCATCCTCTTCCCCATCCCATCCAATCTCATCCCATCCTATCCCCTTCCCCACCCCCATCCCCTTCCCCACCCCATCCCCTTCCCCACCCCATCCCATCCCATCCCATCCCCTTCCCTTCCCCATCCCACCCCCATCCCATCCCATCCTCTTCCCTATCCCATCCAATCTCATCCCATCCTATCCTCTTCCCCACCCCCATCCCTTCCCCATCCCATCCCGTCCCCTTCCCCACCCCATCCCATCCCATCCCATCCCATCCCATCCCATCCCACCCCCATCCCATCCCATCCCATCCCAATCCCAACCCCCCCCCCCCACCCTGTCCCCATCCCGTCCACTTCCCAACCCCATCCAATCTCATCCCTTCCCCACCCCACCCCACCCCATCCCATCCCAACCCCAACCCCAACCCCAACCCCACGCCCCCCCACCCCACGCTGCCCCCCTATAGGTGGCATAGTGCTGATCGCCGGCACGGGGTCCAACTGCCAACTGCTCAACCCCGACGGCACGGAGAGCAGCTGTGGGGGTTGGGGCCACATGCTGGGCGACGAGGGCTCAGGTGAGCCCCGCTATGGGGCGGGGGGCGGCACCGAGGGGGTGGGAGGTGTGGGGGGGGGGGTTGGTTATGGGGCCGACGTGGGGTCCCGCAGCCTATTGGATCGCACAGCGGGCGGTGAAGGCGGTGTTCGACAGCATGGATAACATGGAGGTGTCGCCGCACGACATCGCCTACGTCAGGGAGGCCATGTGCCGCCACTTCCGGGTGCACTGCGGGGGGGCTATGGGGGGGGGGAAATGGGGGGGGATATGGGGGGGAAGTGGGGGGGGTGTGAGGGGTGGGGGGGGGGGTATGGGGGGGATATGGGGGGGGATGTCGGCGGGTAGGCGGGGGGGGCTATGGGGGGGGTGGGGGGGGGATATGGGGGGGTATGGGGGGGCTGTGGGGGGGGATGAGGGGGGGATGTGGGGGGGGGATGTGGAGGGGGGGTATGGGGGGGAATAGGGGGGGCTATGGGGGGTTGTGGGGGGGGGATGGGGGGGGTGGGGGGATACAGAGGGGGGAATGTGGGGGGGGGATGTGGAGGGGGGGTATGGGGGGGGAATAGGGGGGGCTATGGGGGGTTGTGGGGGGGGATGGGGGGGTGGGGTGGGGCTATGGGGGACTATGGGGGGGTATGGGGAGGGTATGGGGGGGGATGTGGGGGGGGGAAGTGGAGGGGGTATGGGGGGGATACAGGGGGGATGTGGGGGAGGATATGGGGGGGTGGGGGGGGATATGGGGGGGGCATATGGGGGGGTGTGGGGTGGGGATGGGGGGGGGGAAATGGGGGGGATATGGGGGGGTATGGGGGGGTAGGGGGGGTGTGGGGAGGGGAGGATATGGGGGGGGTATGGGGGGGCTGTGGGGGGGGAAATGGGAATGTGGAGGGGGTGTGGGGGGATATGGGGGTGGTATGGGGGGGATATGGGGGGGTTGTGGGGGGGGCTATGGGGGGGGACTATGGGGGGGGTGTGTGTGGGGGGGGGAGGATATGGGGGGGGTATGGGGGGGGAAGTGGGGGGGGGTGGGGGGGATGTGGGGGGGGATATGGGGGGGGATACAGGGGGGATGTGGGGGGGGCTATGGGGGAGGATATGGGGGGGATGTGGGGGATGGATGTGGGGGGGGATGTGGGGGGGATGGGGTAGATGTGTGGGGGAGGGATGTGGGGGGGGCTATGGGGGGTGTAGGGGGGGGATACGGGGGGGGGATGTGGGGGGGGCATATGGGGGGGCATGTGGGGGGGCAGCTGTGGGATGTGGGGGGGGGTGGGGGGTCAATGGGGTGGGGGAGCCTTAAGGATATGGGGGGATATGGGGGGTTGTGGAGGGGGGGGGGGTATGGGGGGGGCATAGGGGGTGAAATGGGGGGCATATGGGGGGTGTGGGGGGGGATGTGGGGGGGGGATATGGGGAGGGTATGGGGATGTGGGGGGGATGTGGGGAGGGATGTGGGGTTGGCTGTGGGGCTGAGCCGATGACCGCCCTCTGCGCGTCCCCTCCCGCAGATCTCCAACCGTATGGGGCTGCTGCCCCACCTCTACGGCTCCTTCCAGAAGGCCGACTTTGCGGGGTTCTGCCTGAAGGTGGCGGAGGGTACGGCTCTGCTGCGGGCAGTGGGGCCGGGGGACCTCCCTGCCTATGGGGGGGGTCCATCCCGTGGGTCTGGGGGGGGTCCGTGGCCGTCCCGTGGGTCTGGGGGGGATCCATTCTGTGGTTCTGGTGGAGATCCATCCTTTGGTTCTGGAGGGGGATCCATTGTTGACCCGTGGTTCTGGGGGGGATCCATTCTTTGGTTCTGGTTGGGATCCATCCCTTGGTTCTGGAGGGGGATCCATGGCCGTCCCATGGTTCTGGGGAGGGTCCGTGGCTGTCCCCTGGTTCTGGAGGGGATCCATCCCTTGGTTCTGGTGGGGATCCATGGTTGTCCCGTGGTTCTGGGGGGATCCATTCTATGGTTCTGGTGGGGATCCATTCTGTGGTTCTGGAGGGGATCCATTCTATGGTTCTGGTGGGGATCCATCCCTTGGTTCTGGAGGGGGATCCATGGTTGTCCTGTGGTTCTGGAGGGGATCCATCCCTTGGTTCTGGAGGGGGATCCATGGTTGTCCTGTGGTTCTGGAGGGGATCCATCCCTTGGTTCTGGAGGGGGATCCATGGTTGTCCTGTGGTTCTGGTGGGGATCCATTCTTTGGTTCTGGAGGAGATCCATTCTATGGTTCTGGTGGGGATCCATCCCTTGGTTCTGGAGGGGGATCCGTGGTTGTCCCGTGGTTCTGGGGGGGATCCATTCTTTGGTTCTGGTGGGGATCCATCCGTTGGTTCTGGTGGGGATCCATCCTTTGGTTCTCAGTGGGGATCCATGGTTGTCCCATGGTTCCCTATGGAGACCCATGGCTGTCCTGTGGTTCTGGTGGGGATCCATTTTGGTTCTGGTGGGGATCCATCCCGTGGTTCTCAGTGGGGATCCATGGTTGTCCCGTGGTTCTGGTGGGGCTCCATCCCTTGGTTCTGGAGGGGGATCCATGGCCATCCCATGGTTCTTGGGGGGGGTCCGTGGCTGTCCCATGGTTCTGGAGGGGATCCATCCATCCCTTGGTTCTGGAAGGGGATCCGTGGTCGTCCCGTGGTTCTGGTGGGGATCCATTTTGGTTCTGGTGGAGACCCATCCTTTGGTTCTCAGTGGGGATCCATGGCTGTCCTGTGGTTCTGGTGGAGATCCATTTTGTTTCTGGTGGGGATCCATTCTTTGGTTCTGGTCGGGATCCATCCCTTGGTTCTGGGGGGGATGCATCCCTTGGTTCTGGAGGGGGATCCGTGGTTGTCCTGTGGTTCTGGGGGGATCCATTCTATGGTTCTGGTGGGGATCCATTCTGTGGTTCTGGAGGGGATCCATTCTATGGTTCTGGTGGAGATCCATCCTTTGGTTCTCAGTCGGGATCCATGGCTGTCCTGTGGTTCTGGTGGGGATCCATTTTGGTTCTGGTGGGGATCCATTCTTTGGTTCTGGTCGGGATCCATCCCTTGGTTCTGGTGGGGATGCATCCCTTGGTTCTGGAGGGGGATCCGTGGTTGTCCCATGGTTCCCTATGGGGACCCATGGCTGTCCCGTGGTTCTGGTGGGGATCCATTTTTTGGTTCTGGTTGGGATCCATTCCTTGGTTCTGAAGAGGGATCCATGGTTGTCCCATGGTTCTGGTGGGATCCATTCTTTGGTTCTGGTGGGGATCCATTGTTTGGTTCTGGGGGGGATCCATCCCATGGTTCTGGAGGGGGATCCGTGGTTGTCCCATGGTTCTGGTGGGGATCCATTTTGGTTCTGCTGGGGATCCATCCCTTGGTTCTGGTGGGGGATCCATGGCCGTCCCATGGTTCTGGGGGGGGTCCGTGGCTGTCCCATGGTTCTGGAAGGGGATCCGTGGTTGTCCTGTGGTTCTTGGTGGGGATCCATTCTATGGTTCTGGTGGGGATCCATTCTGTGGTTCTGGAGGGGATCCATTCTATGGTTCTGGTGGGGATCCATCCCTTGGTTCTGGAGGGGGATCCATGGTTGTCCCGTGGTTCTGGTGGGGATCCATTCTTTGGTTCTGGTTGGGATCCATTCCTTGGTTCTGAAGAGGGATCCGTGGTTGTCCCATGGTTCTGGGGGGGTCCATCCATTGGTTCTGGAGGGGGATCCATGGTTGTCCTGTGGTTCTGGTGGGGATCCATCCCGTGGTTCTGGAGGGGGATCTGTGGTTATGTTGTCATTCCGGTGGGGATCCATTCTTTGGTTCTGGTGGGGATCCATTCTTTGGTTCTTGAAGGGGATCCATCCCTTGGTTCTGGAGGGGGATCCGTGGTTGTCCCATGGTTCGCTATGAGGATCCATGGCTGTCCCGTGGTTCTGGTGGGGATCCATTCTATGGTTCTGGTGGGGATCCATGGTTGTCCCATGGTTCCCTATGGGGACCCATGGCTGTCCTGTGGTTCTGGTGGGGATCCATTTTGGTTCTGGTGGGGATCCATCCCTTGGTTCTCAGTGGGGATCGATGGCTGTCCTGTGGTTCTGGTGGGGATCCATTGTTTGGTTCTGGTAGGGATCCATTCTTTGGTTCTGGAGGAGGATCTGTGGTTATCCCGTGGTTCTGGTGGGGATCCATTCTTTGGTTCTGGAGGGGATCCATTCTATGGTTCTGGTGGGGATGCATCCCTTGGTTCTCAGTGGGGATCCATGGTTGTCCTGTGGTTCTGGTGGGGATCCATTCTTTGGTTCTGGTGGGGATCCATTCTTTGGTTCTGGGGGGGGATCCATCCCTTGGTTGTCAGTGGGGATCCATGGTTGTCCCATGGTTCTCTATGAGGATCCATGGCTGTCCTGTGGTTCTGGAGGGGATCCATTCTATGGTTCTGGTGGGGATCCATCCCTTGGTTCTGGAGGGGGATCCATGGTTGTCCCGTGGTTCTGGTGGGGATCCATTCTTTGGTTCTGGGGGGGATCCATCCCTTGGTTCTCAGTGGGGATCCATGGTTGTCCTGTGGTTCTGGTGGGGATCCATTCATTGGTTCTGGTTGGGATCCATTCCTTGGTTCTGAAGAGGGATCCGTGGTTGTCCCGTGGTTCTGGTGGGGGTCCATCCCTTGGTTCTCAGTGGGGATCAATGGCTGTCCTGTGGTTCTGGTGGGGATCCATTTTGGTTCGAGTAGGGATCCATTCTTTGGTTCTGGAGGGGATCCATCCATTGGTTCTGAAGAGGGATCCATGGTTGTCCCGTGGTTCTGGTGGGGATCCATTCTTTGGTTCTGGTGGGGATCCATTGTTTGGTTCTGGGGGGGATCCATCCCATGGTTCTGGAGGGGGATCCGTGGTTGTCCCATGGTTCGCTATGAGGATCCATGACTGTCCCGTGGTTCTGGTGGGGATCCATTCTATGGTTCTGGTGGGGATCCATGGTTGTCCCATGGTTCCCTATGGGGACCCATGGCTGTCCTGTGGTTCTGGTGGGGATCCATTTTGGTTCTGGTGGGGATCCATTCTTTGGTTCTGGTGGGGATCCATTCTATGGTTCTGGTGGGGATCCATTCCTTGGTTCTGGAGGGGATCCATGGTTGACCCGTGGTTCTGGTGCGGATCCATTCTTTGGTTCTGGTGGGGATCCATTCTTTGGTTCTGGTCGGGATCCATCCCTTGGTTCTGGTGGGGGATCCATGGCCGTCCCATGGTTCTGGGGGGGGTCCGTGGCTGTCCCATGGTTCTGGAAGGGGATCCGTGGTTGTCCTGTGGTTCTTGGTGGGGATCCATTCTATGGTTCTGGTGGGGATCCATTCTGTGGTTCTGGAGGGGATCCATTCTATGGTTCTGGTGGGGATCCATCCCTTGGTTCTGGAGGGGGATCCATGGTTGTCCCGTGGTTCTGGTGGGGATCCATTCTTTGGTTCTGGTTGGGATCCATTCCTTGGTTCTGAAGAGGGATCCGTGGTTGTCCCATGGTTCTGGGGGGGGTCCATCCATTGGTTCTGGAGGGGGATCCATGGTTGTCCTGTGGTTCTGGTGGGGATCCATCCCGTGGTTCTGGAGGGGGATCTGTGGTTATGTTGTCATTCCGGTGGGGATCCATTCTTTGGTTCTGGTGGGGATCCATTCTTTGGTTCTTGAAGGGGATCCATCCCTTGGTTCTGGAGGGGGATCCGTGGTTGTCCCATGGTTCGCTATGAGGATCCATGGCTGTCCCGTGGTTCTGGTGGGGATCCATTCTATGGTTCTGGTGGGGATCCATGGTTGTCCCATGGTTCCCTATGGGGACCCATGGCTGTCCTGTGGTTCTGGTGGGGATCCATTTTGGTTCTGGTGGGGATCCATCCCTTGGTTCTCAGTGGGGATCGATGGCTGTCCTGTGGTTCTGGTGGGGATCCATTGTTTGGTTCTGGTAGGGATCCATTCTTTGGTTCTGGAGGAGGATCTGTGGTTATCCCGTGGTTCTGGTGGGGATCCATTCTTTGGTTCTGGAGGGGATCCATTCTATGGTTCTGGTGGGGATGCATCCCTTGGTTCTCAGTGGGGATCCATGGTTGTCCTGTGGTTCTGGTGGGGATCCATTCTTTGGTTCTGGTGGGGATCCATTCTTTGGTTCTGGGGGGGATCCATCCCTTGGTTGTCAGTGGGGATCCATGGTTGTCCCATGGTTCTCTATGAGGATCCATGGCTGTCCTGTGGTTCTGGAGGGGATCCATTCTATGGTTCTGGTGGGGATCCATCCCTTGGTTCTGGAGGGGGATCCATGGTTGTCCCGTGGTTCTGGTGGGGATCCATTCTTTGGTTCTGGGGGGGATCCATCCCTTGGTTCTCAGTGGGGATCCATGGTTGTCCTGTGGTTCTGGTGGGGATCCATTCATTGGTTCTGGTTGGGATCCATTCCTTGGTTCTGAAGAGGGATCCGTGGTTGTCCCGTGGTTCTGGTGGGGGGTCCATCCCTTGGTTCTCAGTGGGGATCAATGGCTGTCCTGTGGTTCTGGTGGGGATCCATTTTGGTTCGAGTAGGGATCCATTCTTTGGTTCTGGAGGGGATCCATCCATTGGTTCTGAAGAGGGATCCATGGTTGTCCCGTGGTTCTGGTGGGGATCCATTCTTTGGTTCTGGTGGGGATCCATTGTTTGGTTCTGGGGGGGATCCATCCCATGGTTCTGGAGGGGGATCCGTGGTTGTCCCATGGTTCGCTATGAGGATCCATGACTGTCCCGTGGTTCTGGTGGGGATCCATTCTATGGTTCTGGTGGGGATCCATGGTTGTCCCATGGTTCCCTATGGGGACCCATGGCTGTCCTGTGGTTCTGGTGGGGATCCATTTTGGTTCTGGTGGGGATCCATTCTTTGGTTCTGGTGGGGATCCATTCTATGGTTCTGGTGGGGATCCATTCCTTGGTTCTGGAGGGGATCCATGGTTGACCCGTGGTTCTGGTGCGGATCCATTCTTTGGTTCTGGTGGGGATCCATTCTTTGGTTCTGGTCGGGATCCATCCCTTGGTTCTGGAGGGGGATCCATGGCCGTCCCATGGTTCTGGGGAGGGTCTGTGGCTGTTCCGTGGTTCTGGAGGGGATCCATCCATCCCGTGGTTCTGGAAGGGGATCCGTGGTTGTCCTGTGGTTCTGGGGGGATCCATTCTATGGTTCTGGTGGGGATCCATTCTGTGGTTCTGGAGGGGATCCATTCTATGGTTCTGGTGGAGATCCATCCTTTGGTTCTCAGTCGGGATCCATGGCTGTCCTGTGGTTCTGGTGGGGATCCATTTTGGTTCTGGTGGGGATCCATTCTTTGGTTCTGGTCGGGATCCATCCATTGGTTCTGAAGAGGGATCCATGGCTGTCCCGTGGTTCTAGAGGGGATCCATTCGTTGGTTCTGGTGGCGATCCATCCTTTGGTTCTCAGTGGGGATCCATGGCTGTCCCATGGTTCGCTATGAGGATCCATGGCTGTCCTGTGTTCTGGTGGGGATCCATTTTTTGGTTCTGGGGGGAATCCATCCCGTGGTTCTGAAGAGGGATCCGTGGTTGTCCCATGGTTCTGGTGGGGATCCATTCTTTGGTTCTGGGGGGGATCCATTCTATGGTTCTGGTGGAGATCCATCCTTTGGTTCTCAGTGGGGATCCATGGCTGTCCTGTGGTTCTGGTGGAGATCCATTGTTTGGTTCTGGTGGGGATCCATTCTTTGGTTCTGGTGGGGATCCATTCTTTGGTTCTGGAGGGGATCCGTGGTTGTCCTGTGGTTTTGGTGGGGGTCCATTCTATGGTTCTTGGTGGGGATCCATGGCTGTCCTGTGGTTCTGGTGGAGATCCATTCTTTGGTTCTGGAGGGGGATCTGTGGTTGTCCCATAGTTCTGGTGGGGATCCATTCTTTGGTTCTGGTGGGGATCCATTCTATGGTTCTGGTGGGGATCCATCCCTTGGTTCTGGAGGAGGATCTGTGGTTATGTTGTGGTTCCGGTGGGGATCCATTCTTTGGTTCTGGTGGGGATCCATCCCTTGGTTCTGGAGGGGATCCGTGGCTGTCCCATGGTTCCATATGAGGATCCATGGCTGTCCCGTGGTTCTGGTGGGGATCCATTGTTTGGTTCTGGAGGGGATCCATTCTATGGTTCTGGTGGGGATGCATCCCTTGGTTCTCAGTGGGGATGGATGGCTGTCCCGTGGTTCTGGTGGGGATCCATTGTTTGGTTCTGGTGGGGATCCATTCTTTGGTTCTGGTGGGGATCCATTCTTTGGTTCTGGAGGGGATCCATGGCTGTCCTGTGGTTCTGGTGGAGATCCATTCTTTGGTTCTGGAGGGGGATCCGTGGTTGTCCCATAGTTCTGGTGGGGATCCATTCTTTGGTTCTGGTGGGGATCCATTCTATGGTTCTGGTGGGGATCCATCCCTTGGTTCTGGAGGAGGATCTGTGGTTATGTTGTGGTTCCGGTGGGGATCCATTCTTTGGTTCTGGTGGGGATCCATCCCATGGTTCTCAGTGGGGATGCATCCCGTGGTTCTGAAGAGGGATCCATGGCTGTCCTGTGGTTCTGGGTGGGGGTCCATTGGTTCTGGGTGGGATCCATCGGCTCTGGGTGGGATCCATGGCTGTCCTGTGGTTCTTGAATGGGATCCATGGCTGTCCCGTGGTTCTGGGTGGGATCCATTGGCTCTGGATGGGGGGTCCATTGGTTCTGGGTGGGATCCATTGGCTCTGGGTGGGATCCATGGCTGTCCTGTGGTTCTGGGTGGGGGTCCATTGGTTCTGGGTGGGATCCATTGGTTCTGGGTGGGATCCATGGCTGTCCATTGGTTCTGGGTGGGGATCCATTGGCTCTGGGTCAGATCCATTGGCTCTGGGTGGGATCCATGGCTGTCCATTGGCTCTGGATGGCGATCCAATGGCTCTGGGTTGGGGTCCATTGGCTCTGGGTGGGATCCATGGCTGTCCTGTGGTTCTGGGTGGGGGTCCATTGGCTCTGGATGGGGGTCCATTGGTTCTGGGTGGGGATCCATTGACTCTGGGTCGGGATCCATGGCTGTCCTGTGGTTCTGGGTTTGATCCATTGGCTCTGGGTCGGATCCATCGGCTCTGGGTGGGATCCATGGCTGTCCTTTGGCTCTGGATGGCGATCCAATGGCTCTGGGTTGGGGTCCATTGGTTCTGGGTGGGGATCCATGGCTGTCCTGTGGTTCTGGGTGGGGGTCCATTGGTTCTGGGTGGGGATCCATTGGCTCTGGGTGGGATCCATGGCTGTCCTGTGGTTCTGGGTGGGATCCATTGGCTCTGGGTGGGATCCATGGCTGTCCTGTGGTTCTTGAATGGGATCCATGGCTGTCCCGTGGTTCTGGGTGGGATCCATTGGTTCTGGGTTGGATCCATGGCTGTCCTGTGGTTCTGGGTGGGGGTCCATTGGTTCTGGGTGGGATCCATTGGCTCTGGATGGGGGTCCATTGGTTCTGGGTGGGGATCCATTGACTCTGGGTGGGGATCCATGGCTGTCCATTGGTTCTGGGTGGGGATCCATTGGCTCTGGGTCAGATCCATTGGCTCTGGGTGGGATCCATGGCTGTCCTTTGGCTCTGGATGGCGATCCAATGGCTCTGGGTTGGGGTCCATTGGCTCTGGGTGGGATCCATTGGTTCTGGGTGGGGATCCATTGGCTCTGGGTCAGATCCATTGGCTCTGGATGGGATCCATGGCTGTCCTTTGGCTCTGGATGGCGATCCATTGGCTCTGGGTTGGGGTCCATTGGCACTGGGTGGGATCCATGGCTGTCCTGTGGTTCTGGGTGGGGGTCCATTGGCTCTGGATGGGGGTCCATTGGTTCTGGGTGGGGATCCATTGACTCTGGGTGGGGATCCATGGCTGTCCTGTGGTTCTGGGTGGGGATCCATTGGCTCTGGGTGGGATCCATTGGTTCTGGGTGGGATCCATGGCTGTCCTGTGGTTCTTGAATGGGATCCATGGCTGTCCCTTGGTTCTGGGTTGGATCCATGACTGTCCTGTGGTTCTGGGTGGGATCCATTGGCTCTGGGTGGGATCCATGGCTGTCCCGTGGTTCTTGAACGGGATCCACGGCTGTCCCGTGGTTCTGGGTGGGATCCATTGGTTCTGGGTTGGATCCATGGCTGTCCTGTGGTTCTGGGTGGGGGTCCATTGGTTCTGGATGGGGATCCATTGGTTCTGGGTGGGGACCCACAGTTGTCCATTGGCTCTGGGTGGGGATCCAATGGCTCTGGTTGGGGATCCATTGGCTGTGGATGGGGATCCATCAGCTCTGGGTGGGATCCATGGCTGTCCATTGGCTCTGGGTGGGGGTCCATTGGCTCTGGGTGGGATCCATTGGCTCTGGGTGGGGATCCATTGACTCTGGGTTGGGGTCCATTGGCTCTGGGTGGGATCCATTGGTTCTGGGTGGGATCCATTGGTTCTGGGTGGGGATCCATTGACTCTGGGTGGGATCCATGGCTGTCCATTGGTTCTGGGTGGGGGTCCATTGGCTCTGGGTGGGATCCATTGGCTCTGGGTGGGGATCCATTGACTCTGGGTTGGGGTCCATTGGTTCTGGGTGGGATCCATTGGTTCTGGGTGGGGATCCATTGACTCTGGGTGGGATCCATGGCTGTCCATTGGTTCTGGGTGGGGGTCCATTGGCTCTGGGTGGGATCCATTGGCTCTGGGTGGGGATCCATTGACTCTGGGTGGGATCCATGGCTGTCCTGTGGTTCTGGGTGGGATCCATTGGCTCTGGGTTGGGGTCCATTGGCTCTGGGTGGGGTCCATCGGTTCTGGGTGGGATCCATGGCTGTCCTGTGGTTCTGGGTGGGGGTCCATTGGCTCTGGGTGGGGGTCCATTGGCTCTGGGTTGGGGTCCATTGGCTCTGGGTGGGATCCATTGGTTCTGGGTGGGATCCATTGGCTCTGGGTGGGATCCATGGCTGTCCTGTGGTTCTGGTTGGGGACCCATGGCTGTCCCGTGGTTCTGGGTGGGATCCATTGGCTCTGGATGGGGGTCCATTGGTTCTGGGTGGGGATCCATTGACTCTGGGTGGGATCCATGGCTGTCCTGTGGTTCTGGGTGGGGGTCCATTGGTTCTGGGTGGGGGTCCATTGGCTCTGGGTGGGGGTCCATGGCTGTCCTGTGGTTCTGGGTGGGGATCCATTGGTTCTGGGTGGGGATCCCTTGGTTCTGGTTGGGATCCATGGCTGTCCCGTGGTTCTTGAATGGGATCCATGGCTGTCCCGTGGTTCTGGGTGGGATCCATTGGTTCTGGGTTGGATCCATGGCTGTCCTGTGGTTCTGGGTGGGGGTCCATTGGTTCTGGGTGGGATCCATTGGTTCTGGGTGGGGATCCCTTGGTTCTGGTTGGGATCCATGGCTGTCCCGTGGTTCTTGAATGGGATCCATGGCTGTCCCGTGGTTCTGGGTGGGATCCATTGGTTCTGGGTTGGATCCATGGCTGTCCTGTGGTTCTGGGTGGGGGTCCATTGGTTCTGGGTGGGATCCATTGGCTCTGGGTGGGGATCCATTGACTCTGGGTTGGGGTCCATTGGCTCTGGGTGGGATCCATTGGTTCTGGGTGGGATCCATTGGTTCTGGGTGTGGATCCATTGACTCTGGGTGGGGATCCATGGCTGTCCTGTGGTTCTGGGTGGGGGTCCATTGGTTCTGGGTGGGGGTCCATTGGCTCTGGGTCGGATCCATTGGTTCTGGGTGGGATCCATTGGTTCTGGGTTGGGGTCCATTGGCTCTGGGTGGGATCCATGGCTGTCCTGTGGTTCTTGAATGGGACCCATGGCTGTCCCGTGGTTCTGGGTGGGATCCATTGGCTCTGGATGGGGGTCCATTGGTTCTGGGTGGGATCCATTGGCTCTGGGTGGGGATCCATGGCTGTCCTGTGGTTCTGGGTGGGGGTCCATTGGTTCTGGTGGGATCCATTGGTTCTGGGTTGGGGTCCATTGGCTCTGGGTGGGGATCCATTGGCTCTGGGTGGGATCCATTGGTTCTGGGTTGGGGTCCATTGGCTCTGGGTGGGATCCATGGCTGTCCTGTGGTTCTTGAATGGGACCCATGGCTGTCCCGTGGTTCTGGGTGGGATCCATTGGCTCTGGATGGGGGTCCATTGGTTCTGGGTGGGGATCCATTGACTCTAGGTGGGGATCCATGGCTGTCCTGTGGTTCTGGATGGGGGTCCATTGGTTCTGGGTGGGATCCATTGGCTCTGGGTGGGGATCCATTGGTTCTGGGTCGGATCCATTGGCTCTGGGTGGGATCCATGGCTGTCCTTTGGCTCTGGATGGCGATCCAATGGCTCTGGGTTGGGGTTCATTGGCTCTGGGTGGGATCCATGGCTGTCCTGTGGTTCTGGGTGGGGGTCCATTGGCTCTGGGTGGGATCCATTTGCTCTGGGTGGGGATCCATTGACTCTGGGTGGGGATCCATGGCTGTCCTGTGGTTCTGGGTGGGGGTCCATTGGTTCTGGGTGGGATCCATTGGTTCTGGGTGGGATCCATTGGCTCTGGGTGGGGATCCATGGCTGTCCATTGGCTCTGGGTGGTATCCATTGGCTCTGGGTGGGGATCCATTGACTCTGGGTGGGGATCCATGGCTGTCCCGTGGTTCTGGGTGGGGGTCCATTGGTTCTGGGTTGGATCCATTGGGTCTGGGTGGGGACCCACGGTTGTCCATTGGCTCTGGATGGGGATCCATTGGCTCTGGGTGGGATCCATTGGTTCTGGGTGGGATCCATTGGCTCTGGGTGGGGATCCATTGGCTCTGGATGGGGGTCCATTGGTTCTGGGTGGGATCCATTGGTTCTGGGTGGGATCCATGGCTGTCCTTTGGCTCTGGATGGCGATCCAATGGCTCTGGGTTGGGGTCCATTGGTTCTGGGTGGGATCCATTGGTTCTGGGTGGGGATCCATTGGCTCTCGGTCGGATCCATCGGCTCTGGGTGGGATCCATGGCTGTCCTTTGGCTCTGGGTGGGGATCCATTGGCTCTGGGTCAGATCCATTGGCTCTGGGTGGGATCCATGGCTGTCCATTGGCTCTGGATGGCGATCCAATGGCTCTGGGTTGGGGTCCATTGGCTCTGGGTGGGATCCATGGCTGTCCTGTGGTTCTGGGTGGGGGTCCATTGGCTCTGGATGGGGGTCCATTGGTTCTGGGTGGGGATCCATTGACTCTGGGTCGGGATCCATGGCTGTCCTGTGGTTCTGGGTTTGATCCATTGGCTCTGGGTCGGATCCATCGGCTCTGGGTGGGATCCATGGCTGTCCTTTGGCTCTGGATGGCGATCCAATGGCTCTGGGTTGGGGTCCATTGGTTCTGGGTGGGGATCCATGGCTGTCCTGTGGTTCTGGGTGGGGGTCCATTGGTTCTGGGTGGGGATCCATTGGCTCTGGGTGGGATCCATGGCTGTCCTGTGGTTCTGGGTGGGATCCATTGGCTCTGGGTGGGATCCATGGCTGTCCTGTGGTTCTTGAATGGGATCCATGGCTGTCCCGTGGTTCTGGGTGGGATCCATTGGTTCTGGGTTGGATCCATGGCTGTCCTGTGGTTCTGGGTGGGGGTCCATTGGTTCTGGGTGGGATCCATTGGCTCTGGATGGGGGTCCATTGGTTCTGGGTGGGGATCCATTGACTCTGGGTGGGGATCCATGGCTGTCCATTGGTTCTGGGTGGGGATCCATTGGCTCTGGGTCAGATCCATTGGCTCTGGGTGGGATCCATGGCTGTCCTTTGGCTCTGGATGGCGATCCAATGGCTCTGGGTTGGGGTCCATTGGCTCTGGGTGGGATCCATTGGTTCTGGGTGGGGATCCATTGGCTCTGGGTCAGATCCATTGGCTCTGGATGGGATCCATGGCTGTCCTTTGGCTCTGGATGGCGATCCATTGGCTCTGGGTTGGGGTCCATTGGCACTGGGTGGGATCCATGGCTGTCCTGTGGTTCTGGGTGGGGGTCCATTGGCTCTGGATGGGGGTCCATTGGTTCTGGGTGGGGATCCATTGACTCTGGGTGGGGATCCATGGCTGTCCTGTGGTTCTGGGTGGGGATCCATTGGCTCTGGGTGGGATCCATTGGTTCTGGGTGGGATCCATGGCTGTCCTGTGGTTCTTGAATGGGATCCATGGCTGTCCCTTGGTTCTGGGTTGGATCCATGACTGTCCTGTGGTTCTGGGTGGGATCCATTGGCTCTGGGTGGGATCCATGGCTGTCCCGTGGTTCTTGAACGGGATCCACGGCTGTCCCGTGGTTCTGGGTGGGATCCATTGGTTCTGGGTTGGATCCATGGCTGTCCTGTGGTTCTGGGTGGGGGTCCATTGGTTCTGGATGGGGATCCATTGGTTCTGGGTGGGGACCCACAGTTGTCCATTGGCTCTGGGTGGGGATCCAATGGCTCTGGTTGGGGATCCATTGGCTGTGGATGGGGATCCATCAGCTCTGGGTGGGATCCATGGCTGTCCATTGGCTCTGGGTGGGGGTCCATTGGCTCTGGGTGGGATCCATTGGCTCTGGGTGGGGATCCATTGACTCTGGGTTGGGGTCCATTGGCTCTGGGTGGGATCCATTGGTTCTGGGTGGGATCCATTGGTTCTGGGTGGGGATCCATTGACTCTGGGTGGGATCCATGGCTGTCCATTGGTTCTGGGTGGGGGTCCATTGGCTCTGGGTGGGATCCATTGGCTCTGGGTGGGGATCCATTGACTCTGGGTTGGGGTCCATTGGTTCTGGGTGGGATCCATTGGTTCTGGGTGGGGATCCATTGACTCTGGGTGGGATCCATGGCTGTCCATTGGTTCTGGGTGGGGGTCCATTGGCTCTGGGTGGGATCCATTGGCTCTGGGTGGGGATCCATTGACTCTGGGTGGGATCCATGGCTGTCCTGTGGTTCTGGGTGGGATCCATTGGCTCTGGGTTGGGGTCCATTGGCTCTGGGTGGGGTCCATCGGTTCTGGGTGGGATCCATGGCTGTCCTGTGGTTCTGGGTGGGGGTCCATTGGCTCTGGGTGGGGGTCCATTGGCTCTGGGTTGGGGTCCATTGGCTCTGGGTGGGATCCATTGGTTCTGGGTGGGATCCATTGGCTCTGGGTGGGATCCATGGCTGTCCTGTGGTTCTGGTTGGGGACCCATGGCTGTCCCGTGGTTCTGGGTGGGATCCATTGGCTCTGGATGGGGGTCCATTGGTTCTGGGTGGGGATCCATTGACTCTGGGTGGGATCCATGGCTGTCCTGTGGTTCTGGGTGGGGGTCCATTGGTTCTGGGTGGGGGTCCATTGGCTCTGGGTGGGGGTCCATGGCTGTCCTGTGGTTCTGGGTGGGGATCCATTGGTTCTGGGTGGGGATCCCTTGGTTCTGGTTGGGATCCATGGCTGTCCCGTGGTTCTTGAATGGGATCCATGGCTGTCCCGTGGTTCTGGGTGGGATCCATTGGTTCTGGGTTGGATCCATGGCTGTCCTGTGGTTCTGGGTGGGGGTCCATTGGTTCTGGGTGGGATCCATTGGTTCTGGGTGGGGATCCCTTGGTTCTGGTTGGGATCCATGGCTGTCCCGTGGTTCTTGAATGGGATCCATGGCTGTCCCGTGGTTCTGGGTGGGATCCATTGGTTCTGGGTTGGATCCATGGCTGTCCTGTGGTTCTGGGTGGGGGTCCATTGGTTCTGGGTGGGATCCATTGGCTCTGGGTGGGGATCCATTGACTCTGGGTTGGGGTCCATTGGCTCTGGGTGGGATCCATTGGTTCTGGGTGGGATCCATTGGTTCTGGGTGTGGATCCATTGACTCTGGGTGGGGATCCATGGCTGTCCTGTGGTTCTGGGTGGGGGTCCATTGGTTCTGGGTGGGGGTCCATTGGCTCTGGGTCGGATCCATTGGTTCTGGGTGGGATCCATTGGTTCTGGGTTGGGGTCCATTGGCTCTGGGTGGGATCCATGGCTGTCCTGTGGTTCTTGAATGGGACCCATGGCTGTCCCGTGGTTCTGGGTGGGATCCATTGGCTCTGGATGGGGGTCCATTGGTTCTGGGTGGGATCCATTGGCTCTGGGTGGGGATCCATGGCTGTCCTGTGGTTCTGGGTGGGGGTCCATTGGTTCTGGGTGGGATCCATTGGTTCTGGGTTGGGGTCCATTGGCTCTGGGTGGGGATCCATTGGCTCTGGGTGGGATCCATTGGTTCTGGGTTGGGGTCCATTGGCTCTGGGTGGGATCCATGGCTGTCCTGTGGTTCTTGAATGGGACCCATGGCTGTCCCGTGGTTCTGGGTGGGATCCATTGGCTCTGGATGGGGGTCCATTGGTTCTGGGTGGGGATCCATTGACTCTAGGTGGGGATCCATGGCTGTCCTGTGGTTCTGGATGGGGGTCCATTGGTTCTGGGTGGGATCCATTGGCTCTGGGTGGGGATCCATTGGTTCTGGGTCGGATCCATTGGCTCTGGGTGGGATCCATGGCTGTCCTTTGGCTCTGGATGGCGATCCAATGGCTCTGGGTTGGGGTTCATTGGCTCTGGGTGGGATCCATGGCTGTCCTGTGGTTCTGGGTGGGGGTCCATTGGCTCTGGGTGGGATCCATTTGCTCTGGGTGGGGATCCATTGACTCTGGGTGGGGATCCATGGCTGTCCTGTGGTTCTGGGTGGGGGTCCATTGGTTCTGGGTGGGATCCATTGGTTCTGGGTGGGATCCATTGGCTCTGGGTGGGGATCCATGGCTGTCCATTGGCTCTGGGTGGTATCCATTGGCTCTGGGTGGGGATCCATTGACTCTGGGTGGGGATCCATGGCTGTCCCGTGGTTCTGGGTGGGGGTCCATTGGTTCTGGGTTGGATCCATTGGGTCTGGGTGGGGACCCACGGTTGTCCATTGGCTCTGGATGGGGATCCATTGGCTCTGGGTGGGATCCATTGGTTCTGGGTGGGATCCATTGGCTCTGGGTGGGGATCCATTGGCTCTGGATGGGGGTCCATTGGTTCTGGGTGGGATCCATTGGTTCTGGGTGGGATCCATGGCTGTCCTTTGGCTCTGGATGGCGATCCAATGGCTCTGGGTTGGGGTCCATTGGTTCTGGGTGGGATCCATTGGTTCTGGGTGGGGATCCATTGGCTCTGGGTCGGATCCATCGGCTCTGGGTGGGATCCATGGCTGTCCTTTGGCTCTGGGTGGGGATCCATTGGCTCTGGGTGGGCCCCTCTGTCTGTCCCCGCTGTTGTGGTGGCTCTCCGTCCCGTGGCGCTCCGTGGGGTCCCCCCCGGCCGTCCCGTGGCTCAGGGTGGGCTCCGCCCCCCATTTTCCCCCCAGGTGCCCGGGCTGGGGACGCGCTGTGCCGCCACGTCTTCACGCAGGCCGGGCAGGCGCTGGCGCGCCATGTGCTCGCTGTGCTGCCCCGCGTGGACCAGGTCAGTGGGGAATGGGGGGGGGGGGGGGGGGACGACCCCCATGCTGCCCCCACGCTCACCTCGTGCCCAACACGGTGCCCACGCTTGGGGGGTCTCCTGGCCCCACGAACCCCCCCCTTCCACGCAGAGCCTGTTCCGGGGGGAGCTGGGGCTCCCCATCGTCTGCGTGGGCTCCGTGTGGAAGAGCTGGGAGCTGATGAGAGAGGGTGAGTTGGGGGGGGGTGCGTGGTTGGGGGGGCACCCGTAGCCCCCTCCCCATAGACAGCCCCCCCCCCCCTTCCCTCCGCTCCAGGCTTCGTGCAGGCGTTGGTTGGAGGCCGGGGGGGGGAAATCGGGGGGGTCTTCTCCCACTTCAGCCTCCTGAGGTTGAAGCACTCATCGGCGCTGGGGGGGGCCAGCCTGGGGGCCCGGCATGTGGGGCACACGTTGCCATTGGACTACAGCAACAACGCCGATGTCTTCTACACACATCACTTCTAAAGTGGGGGGGGGAAGAGGGGGGGTGTGGGGCACACGGCCCCCCCCCCCCCCCCCCCCCCTGGTGTGGTTTTGGCTGAACTGTGTCTCATTTGGGTCATAAAAGGTGCTATTTTGTGCTGAGCGCCCTGCAGTCGGATGGGGGGCGGGGGGAAGATGGGGGGTGGGCTTATGGGAAGTGGGGGGGTGAGGAGTGGGGGGGTTGGGGGGGGGTGGGCTCGGTGCCGGGGGGGCAAATGGGTGGCACCCCACAGCTCCAATCTGACCCACTGCCCACCCTCCCCTCTGGGAGCCCCCCATGGCCGCAGCAATGGGGTGGCAGTGAGCTCAGCGCCGTCCCTACAGCTCAGCCAGCCCTATGGGGTGGGGGTGGGCTCCATCCCGGCCCTACGGCACATTGGTGCCCCCACATCCCCCCCCCACACGCCCCCCCCCATGGGCAAACAGAGGCTGCAGCTCTCCTTGGATTTATTGGGCCGAGAAAGGAATGGAGCGCCGGCGCCGGGTGGGATTGGGGCAGGAATCCTTTAAGGCCCATTCCACAAAGGGCATCCCATAGGAGCACAACGGGGGCTGGTCTGAACCCCCCTCTTTCCCCTCCCCACTCCGGACCCCCAACCCCTCCAGGGGGTCCCAGCACGCGGCCTCCATCCGCCAGCACCTATCTGAGAAAGGAATTTGGGGTCGCGGTGCGCTCGGCTTCACCCGGGGCTATAGGGGGTCCCGTGGATGGGAATGGGGAGGGGCACACTGAGGCCGGGGGGAAGGGGGGACCCCAAAATTCCTATCAGCCCAAAGAAGGGCTCCGGGATGGAGCTGAGGGCCGTGAGAGTCCTGGAAAGTGAGAGCTGCCCCAACCGAGAGACGGGGCGAGGGGGGATTGAAAGGCAGGGAAAGTCCTAATGGTAAAGAAACCCCACTGACCGACCCCACAATGGGGTGCTGAGCACACTGAGAGCCTTCCCGCGGCGCAGAGCCCGGCGGCAGCTCAGTACTTCACACCGGGCACAAACTCCTTGGCGTCGGGGTTCAAGGTGCTTTTGCTCTGTAAGAGAAGGGGGGGGCAATGGTTGCTCAATGGGTTGGCCAACGGTTGAGCAATCGTTGATCAATGGGTTGGCCAATGGTTGACCAATGGTTGCTCAATGGTTTGGCCAAGTCTTCCAACTCATGATCAATGGGTTGGCCAATGGTTGACCAATGGTTGATCAATGGGTTGGCCAACAGTTGACCAATGGTTGATCAATGGGTTGGCCAATGGTTAACCAATTGATGATCAATGGGTTGGCCAATGATTGACCAATGGTTGATCAATGGGTTGGCCAACATTTGACCAACTGTTGATCATTGGTTGGCCAATGGTTGAGCAATCATTGATCAATGGGTTGGCCAGCAGTCGAGCAGTGGTTGATCAATGGGTTGGCCAATGGTTGACCAACTGTTGATCATCTGTTGGCCAATGGTTGGCCAATGGTTGATCAAAGGGTTGGCCAACAGTTGACCAGCTGTTGATGAATGGGTTGGCCAATGGTTGATGAATAGGTTGGCCCACAGTTGACCAATGGCTGCTCAATGGGTTGGCCAACGGTTGACCAATGGTTGCTCAATGGTTTGGCCAAGTCTTCCAACTCATGATCAATGGGTTGGCCAATGGTTGACCAGTGGTTGATCAATGGGTTGGCCAATGGTTAACCAATTGATGATCAATGGGTTGGCCAATGGTTGACCAATGGTAGGTCAGTTTGTTGGCCAACGGTTGACCAATGGTTGCTCCATGGGTTGGCCAATGGTTAACCAGCTGTTGATCATTGGTTGTCTGATGGTTGGCCAATGGTTGACCAATGGCTGCTCAATGGGTTGGCCAACAGTTGAGCAGTGGTTGATCAATGGGTTGGCCAACGGTTGACCAATGGTAGGTCAGTTTGTTGGCCAACTGTTGACCAATGGTTGCTCCATGGGTTGGCCAATGGTTAACCAGCTGTTGATCATTGGTTGGCTGATGGTTGGCCAATGGTTGATGAATGGGTTGGCCAACAGTTGACCAATGGCTGCTTAGTGGGTTGGCCAATGGTTGACCAATGGCTGCTCAATGGGTTGGCCAACATTTGACCAACTGTTGATCATTGGTTGGCCAAATGTAGATGAATGGGTTGGCCAATGGTTGACCAGTGGTTGCTCAATGGTTTGGCCAAGTCTTCCAACTCATGATCAATGGGTTGGCCAATGGTTGACCAATGGTTGATCAATGGGTTGGCCAATGGTTAACCCATTGATGATCAATGGGTTGGCCAATGGTTGACCAATGGTTGCTCAATGGGTTGGCCAATTGATGGCCAACAGTTAATGAATGGGTTGGCCAACAGTTGACCAATGGTTGCTCAATGAATCGTTCAGTGGTTGGCCAACAGTTGATCAGCGGGTTGGCCAATGGTTGGCCGACACGTCATGAATGGGTTGGCCAACGGTTGACCAACTGTTGATGAATGGGTTGGCCAATGGTTGACCAATGGTTGCTCAATGGGTTGGCCAACATTTGACCAACTGTTGATCATCGGTTGGCCAACGGTTGACCACTGGTTGATGAATGGGTTGGCCAATGGTTGACCAATGGCTGCTCAATGGGTTGGTCAACAGTTGACCATCTGTTGATGAATGGGTTGGCCAACGGCCAATGGTTGATGAATGGGTTGGCCAACAGTTGAGCAATGGTTGATGAATGGGTTGTCCCATGGTTGACCAATGGTTGATCAATGAGTTGGCCAATGGTTGACCAATGGTAGATCAACGGGTTGGCCAGTGGTTAACCAACTGTTGATCATTGGTTGGCTGATGGTTGGCCAGTGGTTGATCAATGGGTTGGCCAATGGTTAACCAATTGATGATCAATGGGTTGGCCAACATTTGACCAACTGTTGATCATTGGTTCGCCAATGGTTGAGCAATCATTGATCAATGGGTTGGCCAGCAGTCGAGCAGTGATTGATCAATGGGTTGGCCAATGGTTGGCCAATGGTTGATGAATAGGTTGGCTCACAGTTGACCAATGGCTGCTCAATGGGTTGGCCAACGGTTGACCAATGGTTGATGAATGGGTTGGCCAATGGTTGACCAATGGTTGCTCAATGGGTTGGCCAAGTTTTCCAACTGATGACCAATGGGTTGGCCAATGGTTGACCAACTGTTGATCATCGGTTGGCCAACAGTTGAGCAATCATTGACGAATGGGTTGGCCAACAGTTGAGCAGTGGTTGTTCAATGGGTTGGCCAATGGTTGACTAACTGTTGATCATTGGTTGGCCAAATGTTGACGAATGGGTTGGCCAACAGTTGACCAATGGTAGATCAATGGGTTGGCCAATGGTTGACCAACTGTTGATCATTGGTTGGCCGATGGTTGGTCAATGGTTGATGAATGGGTTGGCCAACAGTTGAGCAATCGTTGATGAATGGGTTGGCCAATGGTTGACCAATGGTTGATCAATGGGTTGGCCAATGGATGACCGGGGCGGGGCATTAAGGGGGGGGGGGGGGGGCAGGAGGGGACAGCCCTGGGGGGGGCTATGCGGGACAGGGGAGGGCATTGGGGGGGGGGGGGGGAGCAGGAGGGGACAGCTCCGGGGGGGGGGGCGCTCATGGGGGGGGAATGCGGGACCGGGGGGGTCCTTTGGGGTCTTGGGGGGGGGGGTCAGGAGGTGACAGCCCTGGGGTGGGGGGGGGGGCATTAAGGGGGGGGGGGGCAGGAGGTGACAGCCCTGGGGGGGGGGGGGGGGGAGGAGGGAATGCGGGACCGGGGGGGGTCCTTTGGGGTCTTGGGGGGGGGTCGGGGGGGTCGTTTGGGGTCTGGAGGGGGGGGGGTCGGAGTGGGGTCGGGGGGTATTGTGGGCCCGGGGGGGTCCATTCGGGCCTGGGGGGGGGGTCAGGAGGTGACAGCCCTGGGGGGGCTATGCGGGACCGGGGGGGGCATTAGGGGTGGGGGGGGGGGGGGCAGGAGGTGACAGCTCCGGGGGGGGGATGCGGGACTGGGGGGGTCCTTTGGGGTCTGGGAGGGGGGACGGAGGGGGTCGGGGGGGTATTGTGGGCCCGGGGGGGTCTTTTGGGGTCTTGGGGGGAGGGGGAGGTCGAAGGGGGGTCGCGGGGGGGGGGGTCGAGGGGGTATTGTGAGACCGGGGGGGTCCTTTCGGGTCTGGGTGGGGGGGGGGGGGGTCAGGAGGGGACAGCCCTGGGGGGGGTCCTTTAATTAGGGGGGGTCCTTTAATTAAGAGCAGGTCCCTAGATGGGGGGGTCCTTTAATTAGGAGGGAGTCCTTTAATTAGGGGGGGTCCTTGGATTGGGGGGGGTCCTTTAATTAGGAGGGGTCCTTGGATTGGGGGGGGTCCTTTAATTAGGAGGGGTCCTTGGATTGGGGGGGGTCCTTTAATTAGGAGGTGTCCTTTAATTGGGGGGGTCATTTAATTGGGGGGGGGTCCTTGGATTGGGGGGGTCATTTAATTGGGGGGGGTCCTTGGATTGGGGGGTCCTTTAATTAGGGGGGGGTCCCTGGATTGGGGAGAGGTCCTTTAATTAGGCGGGGGGGTCCTTGGATTGGGGGATGGTCCTTTAATTAGGGGGTGTCCTTTAATTGGGGGGGGTCCTTTAATTAGGGGGGGTCCTTGGATGGGGGGGTCCTTTAATTAGGGGGAGGTCCTTTAATTAAGAGGGGGGTCCTTTAATTAGGGGGGGATCCTTTAATTAGGAGGGGGTCCCTGGATTGGGGAGGGGTCCTTTAATTAGGGGGGGTCCTTGGATTGGGGGGGGCCCTTTAATTAGGGGGGTCCTTTATTAGGGGGGGTCATTTAATTGGGGGGGGTCATTTAATAGGGGGCGGGAGAGAGGCTCGGCGCGCGTCCCGCCCGTTCGCTCGCCGGATTGGTTGAGCGCTTTCACCCGCTGGCCAATGGGAGGGAGAGGCGGCGAAGGGAAGCGGGGGATTGGCCGAGCGGAGGCGCCCAATGGCGAGGCGCGTTACAAACCGAGCGCGGCGGGCTGCGCTGTTAACCGGCTGCCTATTGGCGGGCTGCGCGTCGACACACACAGCGCGGGGGCGGGAGATTCCCCGCGGCGCGCCGGCGGGAGCAGTCACGTGCCCTGAGCGTGGTGGCGGGAATGGCCGCCCCCCCCCCCCACCCCTCAGATGGGCGGGGCCGGGGTTCCCCGGCCCCGCCCATCTGAGGGGTTGGGGGGGGGGGGGGCACTTTGTGGGGTGAGGGGGGGGACACCCCCACCCCCCCACGGCCGAGAGATGAGAGCTGTAGGCGGCCGCCCCCCAACCCGGGCCGGGGGTCCCGACCCCCCCCCGCTGCCCCTCGAGCCGTTCCGACGGTGAGTGCCGCCCCCCCGACCCCCCCCCCCGACCCCCTTTCACCCTATGGATATTAACCCGGGGGGGGGGGGGAGGTTGGGGGGCTGCGACCCACACGTGGCTGCGGGGATGGAGTGGGATTTGGGGGGGGGGGGGGGGGGGGGGGGCAGTGTGGAGCTGTAGGGTCGGGAACGGTGACCCCAAGGTCAGGGAGGGCGCTATGGGGCGGCCCCCCCCCCCCCCCCCTTATGTTATATATAGCACTGAGCCCATAGGGACTCATTCCTCATAGGGACACCATTCTGTGTGTCCCCATATCCCATAACCTATGGGGTCATTCGGCTGTACCCCACACCCCATTCCGCATAGGGACACTGTTCTGTCTGTCCCCATATCCCATAACCTATGGGGTCATTACGCTGTACCCCACACCCCATTCCCTATAGGGGCACTGTTCTGTCTGTCCCCATATCCTATAACCTATGGGGACACCGGGCTGTACCCCATGCTCCGTTCCCATAGGGTCACCATTCTATATGTCCCCATATCCCATAACCTATGGGGACACCGTTCTGTACCCCACACCCCATTCCTCATAGGGACTCTGTTCTTCACGTCCCCACACCCCATTCCCTATAGGGACACAGCAATTCTCCCCCCCTCCCATTCCTTATAGGGACACCGTTCTGTCTGTCCCCATATCCCATAACCTATGGGGTCAATAGGCTGTACCCCACACCCCATTCCCTGTAGGGGCACTGTTCTGTCTGTCCCCATATCCTATAACCTATGGGGACACCGTTCTGTACCCCATGCTCCGTTCCCATAGGGTCACCAGGCTGTCTGTCCCCATATCCCATAACCTATGGGGTCATTAGGCTGTACCCCACACCCCATTCCCCATAGGGACACTGTTCTGTCTGTCCCCATATCCCATAACCTATGGGGACACTGTTCTGTACCCCACACCCCATTCCCCATAGGGACACCATTCTATATGTCCCCATATCCCCTAACCTATGGGATCATTAGGCTGTACCCCACACCCCATTCCCTATAGGGGCACTGTTCTGTCTGTCCCCATATCCCACAACCTATGGGGACATTGAGGTGTACCCCATGACCCCATTCCCATAGGGACACCATTCTATGTGTCCCCACATCCCATACCCTATGGGGACACCGTGCTGCCCCCACCCCCCATTCCCACAATGACCCCATTCTGCAGCTCCCCCCCCCCGCCCCACTGCCCTCCCCAGTGCCCCCCCCATTCCTCCCCCCATTGCCCCCACAGTGCCCCCCCCAGTGACCCCCATTGCCCCTGCAGTGACCCCCAGCGCCCCCCCAGTGCTCCTCCCAGTGCCCCCATTGCCCCCCCATTGCCCCCCCAGTGCCCCACCATTGCTCCCCCCATGCCCCCCCCGTGCCCCCTCTGTGCCCCCCATTGCCCCCCCATTGCCCCCCCAGTGCCTCTCTCAATGCCCCCCAGGTGACCCCCAGTGCTTCTCCCAGTGCCCCCCCACTGCTCTCCCATTGCCCCTCCAGTGCCCCCCCATTGCCCCCCAGGTGACCCCCAGTGCTTCTCCCAGTGCCCCTCCCAGTGACCCCCATTGCTCCCCCATTGCCCCCCCAGTGACCCCCCCCCCAATGCCCCCCTGGTGACCCCTAGTGCCCCCCCAGTTCTCCTCCCAGTGCCCCCCATTGCCCCCACTGTGCCCCCCCTCTGCTCTCCCATTGCCCCCCCATTGCTCCCCTCCAGTGCCCCCCCCAATGCCCCCAGATTGCCCCCCCAATGCCTCCCCAGTGCTCCCCCACTGCTCTCCCATTGCCCCCCCAGTGCCCCCCCCAATGCCCCCCTGGTGACCCCTAGTGCCCCCTCAGTTCTCCTCCCAGTGCCCCCCATTGCCCGCCCATTGCCTGCCCATTGCCCCCCATCGATCTCCCATTGCCCCCCCAGTGCCCCCCCAATACCCCCCCATTGCCCCCCCAGTGCCCCCCCCAATGCCCCCCCATTGCCCCCTCCAGTGTCCCTCCAATGCCCCCCCAGTTCCCCCCTCATGCCCCCCCAGTGCCCCCCCCACTGCTCTCCCATTGCCCCCCAGTGCCCCCCCCATTGCTCCCCCCAGTGTCCCTCCAGTGCCCTCCCATTGCCCCCCCAGCGCCCCCTTAGTGCCCCCCCATTGCCCCCCCAGTGTCTCTCCAGTGCCCCTCCAGTGCCCCCCCGATGCCCCTTCCAGTGCCTCTCTCAATGCCCCCCCAATACCCCCCCCAATACCCCCCCACTGCTCTCCCAGTGCCCCCCAATGCCCCCCAATGCCTTCCCAGTGCCCCCCACAGCTCTCCCATTGCCCCCCCATGCCCCCCATGCCCCCCCAATGCCCTCCCAGTGTTCCCCCCAGTGCCCCCCCAGTGTTCCCCCACTGCTCTCCCATTGCCCCCCCAGTGCCCCCCCAGTGCTCCCAGTTGGAGTGTGGTGCTCAGCTCAGTGGGCCGATCTCAGTCACCAATGGGGGCTGCAGCTGCCACCCTATAGAGCTGCCATCCCGTGGAGCTGCCCTCCCTGCCTCCTGGATGACCAATGGGGGACCAATGGGGGACCAATGGGGGACCAATGGGTGGCCATGAGCCAGCAGGGTGCCCTGGTGGCCGCAGAGGGGACACAAATGGTGTCCTGGATGACCAATGGGGGACCAATGGGGGACCAATGGGGGACCATGAGCCAGCAGGGTGCCCTGGTGGCCGCAGAGGGGACACAAGTGGTGTCCTGGATGACCAATGGGGGACCTATGGGTGACCAATGGGTGACCATGAGATAGCAGGGTACCCTGGTGGCCACGGAGGGGACACAAATGGTGTCCTGGATGACCAATGGGTGAGCAATGGGTGAGCAATGGGTGACCATGAGCCAGCAGGGTGCCCTGGTGGCCATGGAGGGGACACAAATGGTGTCCTGGATGACCAATGGATGACCAATGGGTGACCAACAGTTGACCATAGATTGACCATGAGCCAGCAGGGTGCCCTGGTGGCCGAGGAGGGGACACAAATGGTGTCCTGGATGACCAATGGGTGACCAATGGGTGACCAATGGGTGGCCATGAGATAGTAGGGTGCCCTGGTGGCCACAGAGGGGACACAAATGGTGTCCTGGATGACCAATGGGTGACCAATGGGTGACCAATGGGTGACCACGAGCCAGCAGGGTGCCCTGGTGGCCACGGAGGGGTCACAGATGGTGTCCTGGATGACCAATGGGGGACCCGTGGGGGACCCGTGGGGGACCAATGGGGGACCAATGGGTGACCATGAGCCAGCAGGGTGCCCTGGTGGCAGAGGAGGGGACACAAGTGGTGTCCTGGATGACCAATGGGGGACCTATGGGTGACCAATGGGTGACCATGAGATAGCAGGGGGCCCTGGTGGCCACGGAGGGGACACAAATGGTGTCCTGGATGACCAATGGGTGAGCAGTGGGTGACCAATGGGTGACCAATGGGTGACCAATGGGTGACCATGAGATAGCAGGGGGCCCTGGTGGCCACGGAGGGGACACAAATGGTGTCCTGGATGACCAATGGATGACCAATGGGTGACAAACAGTTGACCATAGATTGACCATGAGCCATCAGTGTGCCCTGGTGGCCGAGGAGGGGACACAAATGGTGTCCTGGATGACCAATGGGGGACCAATGGGTGACCATGAGCCAGCAGGGTGCCCTGGTGGCAGAGGAGGGGACACAAATGGTGTCCTGGATGACCAATGGGTGACCAATGGGGGACCAATGGGTGACCACGAGCCAGCAGGGTGCCCTGGTGGCAGAGGAGGGGTCACAGATGGTGTCCTGGATGACCAATGGGTGACCAACAGTTGACCAATGGTTGACCATGAGCCAGCATGGTGCCATGGTAGCCAAGATGGTGACACAAATGACATCCTGAATGACCAACAGCTGACCAATGGGTGACCAATGGGTGGCCATGAGATAGCAGGGTGCCCTGGTGGCAGAGGAGGGGACACAAATGGTGTCCTGGATGACCAATGGGGGACCAATGGGTGACCATAGATTGACCACGAGCCAGCAGGGTGCCCTGGTGGCCATGGAGGGGACACAAATGGTGTCCTGGATGACCAATTGGTGACCACAGGGTGACCATGAGCCAGCATGGTGCCCTGGTGGCAGAGGAGGGGACACAAGTGGTGTCCTGGATGACCAATGGGTGACCAATGGGTGACAAATGGGTGACCACAGGGTGACCATGAGCCATCAGTGTGCCCTGGTGGCCATGGAGGGGACACAAATGGTGTCCTGGATGACCAATGGGGGACCAATGGGTGACCAATGGGTGACCATGAGATAGCAGGGTGCCCTGGTGGCCACAGAGGGGACACAAATGGTGTCCTGGATGACCAATGGGGGACCCATGGGTGAGCAATGGGTGGCCATGAGCCAGCAGGGTGCCCTGGTGGCCATGGAGGGGACACAAATGGTGTCCTGGATGACCAATGGATGACCAATGGGTGACAAACAGTTGACCACAGGGTGACCATGAGCCAGCAGGGTGCCCTGGTGGCCAAGAAGGTGACATAAATGATGTCCTGGCTGAGCAACAGCTGACCAATGGGTGACCACAGGGTGACCATGAGCCATCAGCGTGCCCTGGTGGCCATGGAGAGGACACAAATGGTGTCCTGGATGACCAATGGGTGACCAATGGGTGACCATGAGCCAGCAGGGTGCCCTGGTGGCCATGGAGGGGACACAAATGGTGTCCTGGATGATCAATGGGTGACCAATGGGTGAGCAATGGGTGGCCATGCGATAGCAGGGGGCCCTGGTGGCCACGGAGGGGACATAAATGATATCCTGGCTGACCAACAGCTGACCAAAGGGTGACCAATGGGTGACCATGAGCCAGCAGGGTGCCCTGGTGGCCGCAGAGGGGACACAAATGGTGTCCTGGATGACCAATGGGGGACCAATGGATGACCAATGGGGGACCATGAGCCAGCAGGGTGCCCTGGTGGCCGCAGAGGGGACACAAATGGTGTCCTGGATGACCAATGGGTGACCAATGGGGGACCAATGGGTGACCATGAGATAGCAGGGTGCCCTGGTGGCCGAGGAGGGGACACAAATGGTGTCCTGGATGACCAATGGGGGACCAATGGGTGACCAATGGGTGACCAACAGTTGACCATAGATTGACCATGAGCCAGCAGGGTGCCCTGGTGGCCGAGGAGGGGACACAAATGGTGTCCTGGATGACCAATGGGTGACCACAGGGTGACCATGAGCCAGCAGGGTGCCCTGGTGGCCATGGAGGGGACACAAATGGTGTCCTGGATGACCAATGGGTGACCAACAGTTGACCATAGATTGACCATGAGCCATCAGTGTGCCCTGGTGGCCATGGAGGGGACACAAATGGTGTCCTGGCTGACCAACGGCTGACCAATGGGTGACCGCAGGGTGGCGCCGCACTCCTCCGCTCCGCCTGGGGGCGCTCTCTCAGGGCGGCGCTCCCGGCATGCCCCGTGGCCCATCGCTCGGCCCATCGCCGCGCATGCGCACACGCCCTCAGAGCCCGGAGGGGCGGCTGCGCATGCGCACCGCACACCCGCCGGGCCCTGGCCGTGCTCGGCGCGCAGGCGCGGTGGCGCATCGCGCATGCGCGGTAGCGCAGCGCCCGCAGCGTCGCTCCCTCCCGCCGTCCGTTAAGGCCGCATCTCTGAGGCGCTCCGTCCGGCCCGGCCCGGCTCGGCTCACTTCGGCCCGGCCCGCGGGCGGCGGGAGGAGCCGGAGGAGGACGCGGGAGCCGCCGGTGACCGCGAGCAGCGCGGAGGGGAGGAGGTAGGGCCGAGGTGGGGAGGCCGGGCCGCCCCCCGGACCTGCGCGGCGCTGAGGGGCCGCACAAAATGGCGGCGGGGGCGGCCGGGCGCGGAGCCGCGCAGCGCTGCGGCTGTGGGGGCGGCGGGGCGGCGGTTCGCGGCCCTCCGGGATCCGTCCCCGCGTCCGGCGCAGCCCCGGGGATCCCCGCCCCGCGGAGCGGATTAACGCCTCCGAAGCGGCGAAGGGCACCGAAGGCCGAAGCTGTTGTCGGTGTGGGTCGTGTCGGGGTGGTTCGTTGGGGGCTGCGGGGTCGCGGGCCGTGAAGGCGGCCCGGAGCCGCGGGGAGGCGCTCAGCGCTGGGGGCGGCTGTGGGGATCCCGAAGGGCCCTCCCGACCGGAGCGGTTCTGCGGTGCTTCCGCGGCGCTCTGAGGGTTGGGAGGTTGGGCTGCGTGGCGGAGCTGTGCTGCTTCAGCCCTCGTGTTGGAGCCACGGAATGGATGGCGGGGTTCGGAAAGGACCACAGTGCTCATTGCGTTCCGATCCCCTGCTGTGTGCAGGTCACCAAGAGACACATAGGGACCCCCACAGGGACACACAGATCCCCACAGAGACTCATAGAGACCCATAGGGACCCCACAGGGACACATAGATCCCCATAGAGATTCATAGGGACCCATAGTTCCCCCATAGGGACACATAGAGACCCGTAGGGTCATAGGATGGTCTGAATTGAAAAGGACCATAATGATCATCTGGTTTCAACCCTCTGCAATGTGCCGGGTCGCCAAGAGACCCACAGAGACCCACAGGGACCCCACAGGGACACATAGAACCCCATAGAGACTCATAGAGACCTATAGATCCTCTATAGGGGCCCCACAGGGACATATAGATCCTTATAGAGACCCAGTAGATCCTCCATTGGGACACATAGATCCCCATAGAGACCCGTAGGATCATGGAATGGCCTGGGTTGAAAAGGCCCACAATGACCATCCAGTTCCAACCCCCCTGCTATGTGCAGGGTCGCCAACCAGCAGCCCAGGCTGCCCAGAGCCACATCCAGCCTGGCCTTGAATGCCTGCAGGGATGGGGCATCCACAGCCTCCTTGGGCAACCTGTTCAGTGCGTCACCACCCTCTGAGTGAAAAACTTCCTCCTAATATCCAACCTAAACCTCCCCTGCCTCAGTTTAAAACCACTCCCCCTCGTCCTGTCACCACCCACCCTATAAACAGCCATTCCGCCTCCGGTTTATACGCTCCCTTCAAGTACTGGAAGTACCATGAGGCCTCCCCGGAGCCTTCTCTTCTCTAAGCTCCTTGTTTCAGTGCAGTAACGAGGTACAGGTCGCTCAGTTCTTTAGGTTTATTTTCATAGAGTTGGGAGAGGCCTTCAGGAGCCGTCTCCTCCCACTGCCCCGCTCTCAGAGGGGACACACAGCTCCAGCAGGAGCCCAGAGCCCCGTCCTGCCCGCGGGGCTCCCAGCACTGAGCTTCCACCCCATCGCTGGGCAGCCTCTGCCCGTTCTGTTTCTCCATGGAGGCGTTGGAAAAGAGCACTGAAGGGGCACAGCACCACGATCCTTATGGGTCCCTTTCCCCTCGGGGTATGCTGTGGTTCTGAGACGAGAACGCAGCGTGTGTTTGGAAGATGAGAGCACAGCAATTGTCCTCGTGGTCCACAGCCCAGCCCTGAGCTCAGCTCCAGGCTCAGCCCTCTCGCTGTGTCACACAGCTGAAGCCACGTCCTGGCGCTGCCCCGAGCTGTGCTGGAGGGTGGATGCTGTGAGGTAAGGAGAAGCGCTCCTCAGGGGCGAGGAGGATCTTGCAATGCATCGCATTCTTTCCCAATCCTTTAAAAACCTCCTGCCAGAACAAACAGAGCAGCGTGCGTTGGAGGGGTGGGGATGTGCTGCTCTCCATGACAAGTGGGAGTGAGGGCTGTTTATCCCGGGGTGGGGCTCCGAGTTGCCTACAAGACGTTCCCTTCCCCAGCCCAAAGGCTGTGTGTTTGGGTTCAGGCTGGGTTCTGCGGGGCTCCGCCACCCCGTGTGGTTCTGCCTGCGGATGGGGAGCGGCGCAGAAATGCTCTTCCAGCCTTTCAGGTCTAAAGGTAAATGAGATGGTTGCTTATTTCTTTGCCGTCGGGGTGTTATTCTGAACGGAGCCGGGTGCTTTCTGGAGGGATTTCGAGGCTGAAGTGTTTGTGTTGGTGTGCCTCAGAGCTGCTGTGTGTGAACACGAAGGAAGCGGGGCAGGATTTGTGCTGCTCTGCAGTTTCACGTGAAAGGTGGAACTCGGAGAAGGCACCCATTCCTGCTGCTGGCATCCCATAACGGTGCTGAAGCATCGTTTGCTGGCCTTCTTGTGAGGATTCCTACGTGGAAGACTCATGCAGACTTCTTTCTGTCTGGATGGAAAGTGCCCTAATGTGACAGGTGCTGGGAGGGAATCTGTGGCAGCATCAGAGAGCTGTGGGTTTTTATTCTTGTACCTCGAGACCATCTTTATCTGACCTGTGAGTTTTCTCACCGCTTCTTGCTCTTTTTTTCCGCTCCCTGTCCTGCTGAGCTGGGAGGGACCCGGCAGCCCTGCAGGCGCTCGGCTGCAGCCTTTGGGGCACGGAGATAAGTCGGACTGGAGCAGGCTGGACGGAGCGTGCTGCTGCTCGGTGGGGGTGTCCACAGCCATGGAGGGGCTCGGCCTGCCTTGTCTGAAGCAACTGGAGCGGGAAGCATTGCAGGAGGGGAGCTGGGAGAGACGCGTCGAGCCCTGCGGTGGAGCAGCAAGCTGCTTTCTCTGCTTCCTCTTAGGACTGACATCCGCTCCCCTCAGTACTGAGTGACTCTGGTGGCTGAGAACCATCTGAGTGTGAATGGACTGACAGCTTGCACCCGCCTCGCTGGGGGTGCATGGCCAGCACAGACCCTGCTGAAGACTCCCAAATGTGGAGCACCAAACCCCGCAGACACGAAGGAGCTGCTGCCCCGGGGCAGCCCTGCACAGCCCGGCTCTGTGATGGTGAGCCTGCATGTTTGCCTTCCAACCCACATCCGTGGGTCGAGACCTCCGACCTGGAACAGTGCTGGATCCGAAGGGTGGTGAAACCTCTCCGTTTTCTGTCTCTCTCTCCCCTCCTCTCTTTCCTTCTGAGTGTCTTTTACTCGTTTTCCTTCGGTAGCCGTGGCCTAATCTCGCCTTAGAGCTGTTGATAAGGAAGAAACAACAGCTTTCAGAAACGCCTCCCTGTTTGCAGCGTTGTTTTGCTTTGCCTGGGCAGCTTGCAGAAGAAGCAGCGCGTGGAGCCCGGCCTCATCCCGGCGCTGTGGGCACAACAGCTGCACCTTCCTCCTCCTCCTCCTCCTCCTCCTCCTCCCCTCTGGGATGGATCCTGCCGGCTCCCTGCGGTGGCTTTCAGCTTCTCAGCCATCCTGAAGCGTTCCTACTGCTGTATACTGTCTGCCTGTCCCTGCCCGGGGATGGAACTGCAGGCCCTGTGCCACCACGGAGGGGACTCGAGGAGCCTGGGGTGGTGCCATCTCAAACCTCAACGCCGTGGATGTGGACTGTGGGGGGAGAACTGAAGCTGGAAGGGGTCCGTGCTGGAATACTGCTGCATGGGCTGCTGTCAGGCAGGTCTCCAGGTGCAGCAGGAGGGCTGAGGTCTCAATAAGGGACTCCTGTCTGCAGTTCCAGCAGTCGGTGCTCCCATGAGGAGTAGGGCCCTGTTTCTGGGCGGGTTTTACTGCGCTGCGTGGCAGAAATCTGGTGGTGGCTGAACGGAAGCACAGCCCTTGGTGTTGTCAGGGACTGCGAGAGCAGCACCTGAATGGCTTCAGTGTCCCACCAGCATTGCTGTGTGGGGCAGCAGAGCAGGGGAGGTGCTGGAGAAGAGAAGAGACTCCTCGAGGTCTTTGGGAAGGCTGCTTTGCTGTGAAACAGCGAAACCGAGGGAGCTGCACAGAGATCCAGCTCTTGGGATGGACGCAGCTACATCCCCAGCTGTGCCAGGAAAGCTTTCCTTGGAGCTCTGGGTTTCTGGAGAGCTCGTGCTCTGGGTTGTGACCGTGTGCGGGTGCCCTCTGCTGGGTAAGCTGAAAGATGAGCTGTTTGCAGCGCCCGGGCAGCAGGCATTGGCACGCATCCAGCAGGAGAGCGTTGCTGGGGTAGGTTGTGGGCAGGCTGGGATCCAGCAGCGCGTTCTGCACCGCAGCACGGAGCAGCCCACGTGTTGTGGCTGCTGCTGAGCAGTGTGGGTGCACGGCTGGGGGTGGGCAGGGGCTGGTTGTGTGCTGTGCAACGCTGCACTCGGCAATAACTGGGCTGGGGAGGGAGAAGCAAGGGGTGTTGCTTGGCTTCTGAGGCTGTGTGTTTTCCAGCCTGTCCTCCTGTGGAAGGAGATGAGTGCCTTGGCTCTGTTTGCCCGTTTCCTTCTCTTACTCTGCTGGTGGCTGTGATGCTGGGGCTGGCAGTGGTGCAGGACACGGGGCAGTGGCTTCCAGCACAGAGCTGTCGGTGAGCTGCTCTGCACGCTGTGGATTTGCAGGGAGGGAGTGGAGGAGTTCTGTGGCGCTGAGCTGAGCTGAGCAGTGAGGACGCTGAGCGTGGAGCCGTTGGGTGAAGGTCTGGTTGGCACTGCTGGCTGCCTCTGCACCACGCTCAGCTTCCCAGCCTGCTCGCTTGAAATGCGATGGAATTAGCACAGGCCAGGAAATTCAGCGCTATTTATTGAGAGAAACAGGCAGCAAATCATCTTCCCACTGATCGTGCCAGACTGTATCTGCAGGACAAACCTTCCCTACTGGCTAGAGAGGAAGCAGCTTCCACGTTCTCTGTGCGTCTCCTTGCTATTGGCTCGGCTGTGGCTGTAGTGCAGCTTTGTGAGGGTCGCTGCCCACCTCCTGGGGTTGTGGGGTTCCCCTGTGTGCAGTGTGCAGGCAGGAGGCAGAGCTGAGCCGTGCAGCCCTGCTCTGTCCTCCCTGTATGCACGCGTCCTGCTGCGCAGCGTTGAGCTCCGGCTGCTTTCAGCTGGAATCAAAGCCGATCTGCACGTCGCGCTCCCGGTCTTTGTACGACTTTACACCTTCTTAGCTCACGTTGTTCCAGTACCGAATCTTGCCTCACACATCTGCCAGACGGAGCTGCAGGCGCAGGATGCGGCCGCCCCGCCCCGCGGATGCTTTCAGGATGCAGTAGTTCCCCATGGGAGCTGCCGTGGGAGCGTCCCTCTGTAAGCCGTCCTGTCTGCAGCTCCACGGCCACCTCACGCCCAAACTGCCTCTGCTTTCATTTCTCTGCACTGCAATTTCACCTCGTGAAGCGTTCAGAGTGGGCTTCAAAGCCTTTGGTTTTACGGCTCGTGGAGCAGCGTGCGCAATGGTGTTGTTCTTAAGACCTGAAATGTCAGGCTTTGCAAAACTGCTGTCACCTCTGGGTTTGTTCTCTGTGTGATCTGAATGCGTTGGGTCAAACCCGGCTGCTTGGGAGCAGCGTGCTGGGTAAGGCCGCGTGAGCGATAGGAAACGCTGTTGTTGGCGGCTCTGTGAACTGGAATGTAGAAGTGCCATTTGAACTGCCATTGAGGTGCTGTTTTCTGACCTGCCCTGTTTTTCTCACTGGTTATAGAACCCACTGCGCGAAGCCGGTGCACCGCTGAACCATCTAACCCTTGTCTTTTAACTTTCAGCTTTGTGTTGTTCTTGGAGAGTTTCGCTCCACTTGTGAATTCCTTGAACCTTGGCATTGCGAGCCCGCTTGTGTTGGGCCCTCCTCCTTTTCAGCTTGCTCACATTAAGACCCAGCTGGCTCTGCAGCAATTGACCACCAGCAGCTCCGCGCCTCCTCATGCTCGCTTCGGCCGGGCCGTTCTGAAAAGCACCATGTTTAGCCCCAGAGGAGCGCTGCCGCAGAGGCCCAGAGGACCCAACCCGTCCGGAGCGAAGCCCCCGGGACCCTTCCAGGGCGGAGGCGTGACGGGACCGCAGAGAGCGCCGGCACCGGGAGCGCCCCGGGGGGCAGCGCCGCGTGCGTCGGGGCAGGACAGCGTGCCATGGACCGGCTCGCAGCGCATCAACGTCCGCGTCACCCTGCACAGGGCCGACCCGCGGCAGGCCAAGGCCAAGAGCAACCTGCACCAGGAGCAGAAGGGAGACGTGCGTGCGGGCCGCTGGGACGGCAGCCCCTGCCCGCCCCCCCCGGTTGTCTCGCAGAAGCCCCCCGCCCGGCTCCCGGAGCAGAAGGCCGCAGCGCAGAACCGCTACACGCCGGAGAGCGCTTCCAGCATCCTGGCGAGCTTCGGGCTGTCCAACGAAGATCTGGAGGAGCTCAGTCGCTACCCGGATGACCAGCTGACACCTGAGAACATGCCGCTCATCCTCCGGGAGATACGGATGCGGAAGATGGGCCACCCTCTGCCTGGCCTGCACTCCCAGAGCCGAGGGGAAGCGATGAGCGGGACGAGCGGCGCGGCCGTCAAGGGCAAGGTGATCGATTACGGGCACGCAAGCAAGTACGGGTACACCGAGGATCCCCTGGAGGTGCGTGGTTACGGCATGGAAGCGCTGAGGGAGGAGTCTCTGGAAGCACGGCCCTACAACCCCGAAGCGCCGAGCGCAGAGAAGAGGGAGGAGTTCCAACGAGAGCAGAGCGTGCCCATGGGCGTCCCGCCGGCCGGCGTGGCGTGCGGCCCGGCCTTCCCACCTCAGGACGTCATGAAGCCCCCGCCGGCTTTCCAGAGCGACCCGGCCAACCCTCCCCCATTTTTCCCAGCAGAGCCAGCGGGGAAGGCGGGCGGGCTGTGCGCGGCGCCCGTGGGGAAGGCCGGCCCCCCGCCCGCGGTGCTGCCCGTCATGCCGCCCATCCTGCCGCTGGCTGTGCCGCCCATGGTGCAGCCCGTCGTGCCGCCGCTCATCTCGCAGCCCGTGGTGCCCATCCTCCCCCAGCCGCCCTTCTCGGCAGAGCTGCTGGCCATCCTGGAGCAGCGGGACAGGATCCAGCACGAGGCCGGGAGCAGCCAGCCCAGCGCCCCCAGCTCCGGGATGGGGCAGAAGCCCTTCCAGCCGCAGCCCGAAGGGCCCGTTAAGTCCCCCTTTGGCGTTGTGAAGGCGTCGTGGCTCCCGTCGTTCCTGCAGTCGGACTCCCAGAAGATCAAACGGTTGCCCACCCCGTCAATGATGAACGACTACTATGCCACGTCGCCGAGAATATTCCCACATATGTGTTCTCTGTGTAACGTAGAATGCGCTCGTATGAAGGTGAGTGTCTTTAAAGATTATTGCCATAGTTGTACCCAGCTCCTAACCCGCTGCTCTGTGTGGTGAGCCGATGTCTTACTGTGCCTCCGGTGAGCTGTGCTGCTGCTCGCCGGCGCGGGTGCTTTTGTGCAGGTGTCAGACTGCCGCAGGCGCTGTCGGTGCGGGATCGGCACCGTGCTGCACAGCGTGCTCTGTCCGAACCCCGCGCGCGTTGGTTGGGTTGTTGTAACGTTACGAACGGTGCGTGACTTTGGATTGCAAGCGGCAGAACAAACCCTTCGTCGCCAGCTTTAACCGCCGATGTCGCCCGGTGGTCAGCAGTGCTGTGCTGGCCCCAGCAGGCGTTGTGCTCTCAGCCCTGCTGCCGCAGGGCCGATTCCAACGGAGCACTGCTCATCTGTAGGAACGTCGCCTTCCAGGCGTGCCCTGCGTGGCGTTGGCTGTCCCAGGGGTGGCTCCCAGCTCTGAGCAACGCACACAGCACTGCCATCCATCCATCCATCCATCCATCCTACCCAGCCGGGGCTGCGGAGCTATGAGCGGCGTCGGCCGTTGGTGGAAGAGGAAGGAAGAAGAGAGAGAAGAGAATCCTGAAAGCCGTAGGCGTTCCTTGAAGGAGCTGAGCTCCATGTGTCAAAACCCACAAGAACGTGACTTGCAATAACAGCGTGGTTTGTTACTGGTTCCGTGCATTGAAGTTTGAAGTAGCTTTCAACGCACGCGGGAAGTCGGGGGGGAGCAGAGCCATGCAAGGTTGCTGCATCTCAGACGGTGAGCGGCTGCTGCAGTGCTGGCAGCTGCGCCAGGGACGTCGCAGTGCTGAAGCTCTCCTGGTCAGGAAGAAATGCAGCAGGACGGCGGGTTGGGAAACTGGAGGGGGGGCTCCATTTCGGAGAAGAATGTCTAAAATGGAACAGGTAACAGATGAGGGCTTGTGTTGAGCACTGGGCAGAGCGCTCTGGGGAGCTGCGCCCTGTTCCCGTGTGAGCCGTTCTGTACGGAGCTCTGCGGAATGCGGCCGCTGCCAAAGGAGCTGGCTTTGCCTCGGAGACGTGGGGCTGTGCCTTCGTGTCCCACTGTGGGTTCCCACGTTGACATCACCGCCTTTCCTCCCTCCTTGTGCTGCCCTGAGCTGAGCTCTGTGGTTGAGCTGTGATGTGTGGCTTTGGGATGCTGTGTTACGAACTGCTGCCTTTGTGATGGGGCAAACTGGGAAGGTGTGGAATCACCAGGGTTGGAAGAGTCCTCCAAGAGCAGCCGGTCCAACCTCCCACCTGCCTCCGGTATTCCCCCACCGACTGAGTCCTGCGCTGCAACGTCTGGACAGCTGTGGTGTGCTTGGGAAGAAGAGGCGGCTCAAAGCACCGCGGGTGCTGAGTTACGGAGAGGATGGAGGATACCGAATGAGAAGAACCTTATCCAGCGCTCAAAGAGACTGCATATCTGAACAGCAGAGTTACAGCGTTGTTATGATGACAGATGTGGGGTTCAGAGCGCTCGTGGTGCTGAGCATTTATTGTGCTGTAACTCTTTGGCAGTGTAGTCCCACACAGCGGCGGTGCCCATGGAGCACAGCCCATGTCAGAGCAGTGACCCCAGTGCTCCATCTCTGCATCGCTGGGCTGTGTCCCTTTGGCCCCCCCTATCCCATGGAGCCCAGCCTGCCGAACCCTGCAGCATCTGCCCAGCTCTCCCTGCGTGCCATTTTTCTTGGGTATTTAACGTTTCTTGTTAACGAGCTTGGATGCAGCCAAAGCTGAAACAGCTCCGAGAGATGTCAGCGTACCAAAACAGAGAGCTCTGTCTGGAGTGCCACACACCTGAACGTGTCTGTGTGCTTCTGGCACCGGAGCAGACCTTGCGTGCCTCTCCGTGGAGCTGCCTGCACCTGAGGGCAGCGCTCCGTGTGAGCTCTGCTCTGGGAAGACGCCCATGAGAAGCACTGCAGTGCTGCTGCGAGGCACACCCGCTGTCCTCGTGTACACGGTGGGTCAGCAGAGGCACGTTTTTGTGTCCTGTGGTGTTCCTGCGATGAAGAATCATCCTGCCCTTCGTTAGGTGGGGTCTCACCTTGGTGTTCTCTGCAGGACCCCTGACAGCCTCCCCAGCAGGGCGAAGCACGTTGTGAAGGCTTCTCTTTCACCCCAGTAGTGACTGTAGCGGAGTACTGAAGCGTGATTTCTGCCTTCAGCCACCTCATTTCCAAACCACGTGGATGGTAACGCCCAGCAGCAGCTCTGCAGCCCCCAGCCCAGCCCCACGCCTCGCGGTGCTCTTTGCTTTAACAGATGGATGCTGAGGCTCCAGGGCTGGCTGATCCACAGAGGTCCCCGCAGCCCTCACCGTCCTGCAGCGCTGGGACTGCCCCTGTGGTCGCTGCTGGGGAGGGCCAGAAGTCAGCTGGAGAGGAGGAGTGCACCCAGATGGAGGCTCCTGTAACGGTGTGAGGTGTGAGGGTGCATTGCTGCCGTGAAGGCTGGGAGAGAAGGACGTTGGCTCGCTGGGGAGGAGCTTGAGAAGGGGATTGCTCTCCAGCAGCACGCTGCTGGCATGCACAGAGCTCATAGCGCTGCACTGCTGCTCCTGGTGCTGCGTGTGTGCTGTGCGTGCAGCGCTGCCTGTGAGCTTACAGGCTGCTCCATCAGCCTGCTCCCCAGCCCGTCCCTCACCGTGCCATATGGACTCGCCGATACCTCCGCTTCAGGAGCTGGAAATAGCTTCAAACAAAACCCATTTTCTTTACAAGCACCCAACCAACGGTGTGCTGGGCACGAGGTGTTCTCCCACTGGCACGCTTTGAGGAAGCCATCATCAGCTGTGGTTCGAAGCACCGTGTCGGCCTTTCAGCCCATGAACGACTTACTGCCAGCTGAGTGCTTCGTGGAGTCTTAGAATGGTTTTATTGTCCTCTGTTAGCAGCCAGCGTGCAACCGGACGGGCTGCATGCGATGTCAGGGCAGCCCTGTTTTGTTACGTGGCCGCCCCACTCCCTGAAGCACCGCAGTGGGTGCTGCCCTGCAGGGCTCAGTGCTCGTCCCACTGCCGAGCCTTCGGCAGCAGGTTTAGTTACTGTGATCAGCTCAGTGCTATTGAGAACGGTCTTTGTGCGGAGCTGCCCGTGCTGTTGTGCTTTCCTTGCACCACGTGGAGGAGTTCCCAGCTCTGAGGGCTGGCGTTGTGGGTCTGGGTTCGTGTTGTGCTTCCCCCTCAAGCGGGGCTTTGGTCGCAGCTCTCCCGCAGAGCAATTGATGGGGGTGGTGAGGTCTGTGGGACTTGTTCATGACCTCTGGGTGCAAGGTGTGGCTGGCAGCGATGGTGCTGGGCAGGGTAAGCCGTGCTGCTGCTGGAGCACTCGCGGCCCTCCTGGTGGTGCATCGTGTTGGGAGCTCAGCGTAGCACAGCGCGTGGGCTCGTGCAGCCCAGCAGCCACGGAGGCGCTTATGCTCTGTGTTGTGCAGCAGCCTTCCCCAGTCACTGCGTGCTCTCATCTCTTGCACCAAGAACGGTGATGCCAGGTGAGCGATGCGGCCTCGCTGACTTGCTGGTAGGACTGGCTGGTGGCACTGGGAGGGGAAGCACGACGGCACTTCAGCTTGTGGCCCAGCTGTGTGCTCACCCACCCCCTGTGCCTGTGTTCTCTCCCCCAGGACTGGATCCTGCACCAGAACACCCCCTCCCACATCGAGAGCTGCCGCCACTTACGACAACAGTAAGGCTTTCGTTTCAAAACGGGGCGAGGGGGGGAAAAATGTTTTCTGTACACGCGGGTCCTGCGGGTGGGGGCTCCGTGTGTGTAACTGAACCCACTGTGGGGTGGGGGTGGGGGTGGGTGCCTGGGGGCTGAGCTGCAGCGTTCCCTGGGAGCTGCGTTTGGGTGAGGATGGGATCTCCTCGCTGACAGCTGTGTTTCTGACACCCACAGGTACCCCGATTGGAACCCCGAGTCTCGCTCTTCAAAGCGGTAACCTTTCCTTGATTACGGCTTCTTAATACGCTGCTGGTGGTCATTAACATAATTAGTTTTCCTGCTTTGTTCGCTGCCGAGCTGTGTTAGCCTTGTCGTTCCCTCTCTGCGGTACGGTCACGTGGGCCATCAGAGCAGCTTTTGTCCTAAATTCCTTTGTAACACGAGTGGTGTGGTACCACAGAACTCCCTGAGCCAGCTCAGCAGAGCAGCTGATGGCTGTAAATGAATCGCAGTGAGATTGGGTTATCTTATTGATCCGATGTGTGTACGTATTGCAGCTAAAATGCAAATAGGAGGGATGGGCCTTTTGCTTCTGCTGCGTGTCCCGTGGCTTCCCATTGATCAGACATCCTGGGAAACTGAACACTGAGTTAACAACAAAAAAAGCCCAGAAAAGCTGAAAACGAAGTCAGGTGAATTTGCAGAGTGTGCCCAAAGCCTCTCTGTAAGGCTCCGTAGCGTTAGGCTCTGCCTGGTTGGAGTGTCCTGGAGCACGGTGTGTGTTTGGCACTGCAGGACTCAGCATAGGCAGGAAAATGGGCAAGGGGCAGGCCAGGCTGCTGTGGCTTGGTGTGTGCTCCGGCTCATCTGGAGTGCTTTGTGTAACCGTGCTCAGAGAGCTGTGGGGTCCCATCCCTGTGTGGGGCCCTGGGCAGCCTGAGATGGTGGGGGTGGGACTCAGAGGGTTTTGGGTTCCCTTCCAGCCCAACTGTTATGTGGTTCTGTGCTTCTGTGATCTTTAAAGACCCTTCCAACCCAACCCAAGTCATTCTGTGATTCTGTGAGCTATGAGGACTCTTCCAACCCAACCCAAGTCATTCCGTGGTTCTGTGTACTTTAAGGACCCTTCCAACCCAACATGAGCTGTTCCATGGTCCTATGATCTCTGGGGTCCCTTCCAATCCAACCCAAGCCATTCCATGGTTCTCTGATCTTTGAGGACTCTTCCAACCCAACCCCAGCATTCCATGGTTCTGTGACCTTCAAGGACCATCCTAACCCAAGCCACTCTGTTGTTCTTTGATCTTTTGAGGACCCTTCTAACCCAAGCCATTCCGTGATTCTATGACCTGTAAGGACCCTTCCAACCCAACCCCAGCATTCCATGGTTCTGTGACCTTCAAGGACCCTTCCAACCCCAGCATTCCATGGTTCTGTGACCTTCAAGGACCCTTCCAACCCAAGCCATTCTGTGGTTCTTTGGTCTTTGAGGACCATTCTAATCCAAGCATTGCATGGTTGTGATCTTTGAGGTCCCTTCAAACCCAAACCCAGCATTCCATGGTTCTATGACCTTCAAGGACCCTTCTAACCCAAGCCACTCCGTTGTTCTTTGATCTTTGAGGACCCTTCTAACCCAAGCCATTCCATGATTCTATGACCTGTAAGGACCCTTCCAACCCAACCCCAGCATTCTATGGTTCTATGACCTTCAAAAGTCCCTTCCAACCCCAGCATTCCATGGTTCTGTGACCTTCAAGGACCCTTCCAACCCCAGCATTCCATGGTTCTATGACTTCCCAGGTCCCTTCCAACCCAACCCCAGCATTCCATGGTTCTGTGACCTTCAAGGACCCTTCCAACTCCAGCATTCCACGGTTCTATGACTTCCAGGTCCCTTCCAACCCAACCCCAGCATTCCATGGTTCTATGACCTTCAAGGACCCTTCCAACCCAACCCCAGCATTCCATGGTTCTATGACCTTCAAGGACCCTTCCAACCCAACCCCAGCATTTCATGGTTCTATGACCTTCAAGGACCCTTCCAACCCCAGCATTCCATGGTTCTATGACCTTCAAGGACCCTTCCAACCCAACCCCAGCATTCTATGGTTCTGTGACCTTCAAGGTCCCTTCCAACCCCAGCATTCCATGGTTCTATGACCTTCAAGGACCCTTCCAACCCCAGCATTCCATGGTTCTGTGACCTTCAAGGACCCTTCCAACCCCAGCATTCCATGGTTCTGTGACCTTTAAGGACCCTTCCATCCCAAGACATCCCCTCATTCTATGACCTTTAAGGACCCTTCCAACCCAGGACATTCCCTCATTCTATGACCTTTAAGGACCCTTCCAACCCAACCCCAGCATTCCACACTTAGAACCTTTGAGGTCCCTTCCGACCCAACCCATTCTGCGTCCCTCCGACTTTCCGCCCGGTCAGAACTCACCATAAGCCTCTCTTCTTTTAGGAATGCTGCAGACAGGAAGGAGAACCAGACCCCGAAGCACCGCTCCAACTCAGCCAGCCCCGGCCCCAGGCGCCCGAGGCCCGCAGGCTCCAGCTATGCCCCCCGGCACTCCCGCTCGCGCTCCCGGAGCCCGGGCCGCTACCGGCCGTCACGGCCCCGGAGCCGAAGCCCCCGGCAGGTGCGGCGCCTGAGCCCCAGGCACTGGTCACGGTCCCCACAAAGGTCCAGGAACCCCCTGAGGGGCAGCCCGCTGGCCGCAGCGGTCCTCCAGCAATGAGTGGTCATCGAGGAGGGCCACCCGATCTCAAGGTACAGCGGGGGCGCCGTCGGTGGGTTGGTTGGACGGGTCGTGGGCTCAGGGTGGGCGTTCAGGAGGTCCTGGTAAAGGATTTAGTTGTGGTGAGGGGTGGTGACTGAATTCAGTTGGAGCATCCTTTGTTCCAGTTCAGTTTGTTGGGCTGCCCGGTGGCTCTCCGTTCAGCTCTCTGCTCAGCAGTTGTAGGAAGTGGTGGGTAAAGCCGGGCAGCGTGCTCTCTGCCCAAAGCACTGCACTGCTGCAGGTTTTGTTGGCCTGGTGGTTTGTCAGCTTTAAGGATACCAACTGCAAGGGAGCTCCTGGGGGACAGAGGTAAATGGTTGGGATCATGGAATCCTAGGATGGCCTGGGTTGAAAAGGACCGCAGTGCTCATCCAGTTCCAACGCCCTGCTGTGTGCAGGTCACCAAGAGACACACAGGGACACACAGATCCCCCACAGGGACACACAGATCCCCCACAGCAACACACAGACGAGATCCATAGGGACCCATAGGATCATAGGGTGGCCTGGGTTGAAAAGGACCACAATGACGATCTGATTCCACCCCCCCTGCTATGTGCAGGGTCGCCAACCAGCAGCCCAGGCTGCCCAGAGCCACATCCAGCCTGGCCTGGAATGCCTGCAGGGATGGGGCAGCCATCATTTCCGCCGATGCCCACCAAAAGGCAGTGTGTACAGCAGGTTGGAGGTGTGTCAGATCACTGTAGAGTGGCACAGTAACATCAGGGCTGGAGGAAACTGAGGCGGCGCTCACCTGAGCAGCAGTAGAGGCAAAGCAAAGACAAAACCGGGCTGCTTTTCCCTTCCCTTGGCAGACAGGAAGGCAGCTCTGGAGGCGGTGATGAAGACGTTGGGACCCGGCTTTGTGGCAGAGTTCAACAAGCACAAATCATCCCAAACAGCCACAGCTGGGGCGTCGGGCTCGGGGAAGTCAGCACCCTCTCATGGAGCAGCAGGAAAAGCGCCTGGGAATGGGAAGAAAACCCCAAAAACGAGCGTTGCTCCAAAGGCTGTGAAGAAGGACGCGGTTCCTCTGCCTGCATCCGACTCCTGTCCTCAAAGTGATGAATCAGCCCAGGAGAAGGAGGTGGAAGAGGAGGAGGAGGAGGAGGAGGAGGAGGAGGAGGACTCACCTGCGGGGCCCAGCAGGCCTCGTGCTGCTCCCTATAACCGGGTGATTATTGGTGTTGTCCTCTGTCACTCTTGGTTCATGGCTTCTGATGCTGATAGATAGCATTGAAAGGGGGGCTGTGTGGCTGTGCAGCTCCTCGCCTGTATGGCCCAGGCGGTTGGGCTGGCAGAGATGCTTATTGAAAGCAGAAGGGTTGTGTGTAGCTGTACCGACTCGGTAACGCCGTGCAGCACCTCGTACTGCTCTGCACACTGCTGCTGGGGGTGTTGATTGATGCTGGACTGAACATGAGCCAGCACTGTGCCCAGGTGGCCAGGAAGGCCAATGGCATCCAGGCTTGGATCAGAAATAGTGTGGCCAGCAGGAACAGGGAAGTAATTATCCCCCTGTACTCAGCACTGGTGAGGCCGCACCTCGAGTACTGTGCCCAGTTTTGGGCCCCTCACTGTAAGAAAGACATGGAGGCCCTGCAGCGTGTCCAGAGGAGGGCAACACAGCTGGTGAGGGGTCTGGAGCACAGGCTTTATGAGGAGTGGCTGAAGGAGCTGGGGTTGTTCAGTCTGGAGAAGAGGAGGCCCAGGGGAGACCTTATTGCTCTCTATAACTACCTGAAGGGAGGTTGTAGTGAGCTGGGGGGGGGGGGGGGGTTGGCCTCTTCTCTCGGGTGACAGTGATAGGACTGGAGGGAATGGCTTCAAGCTGTGCCGGGGAAGATTCAGGCTGGACATCAGGAAATACTACTTCTCTGAAAGGGTGGTCAGGCACTGCAATGGGCTGCCCAGAGAGGTGGTGGAGTCACCGAGCCTGGTGGTGTTCAAAGAGCGTTTGGATGTTGTGTTGAGGGACATGGTTTAGTGAGAACCATTGGTGAAGGGCGAATGATTGGACGGGATGATCCTGTGGGGCTTTTCCAACCTTAGCGATTCTATGATTCGATGATTCTATGATCCCTGCCTGTGGCGTTCTGGCAGCTGGCTGCTCTGTGAGCTCCCTTCCAGCTCAGGCATTCTCTATTTGGCACACCGGGTTTGCTTTTGTGCCCAGAAGGCCATACGTGAAGCACCGCAGCACCCCGAGCGGTCCGTCTGCTTCAGGCTTGGAGCAAGCTGCGCTCCAGGTCGCATCCTGCCTTTTGTTGGGGGTAGACGTGGAAAGTGCTGATCTTTGGTGTTGTCTTTAACGTGCAGCTGTTGAGAGAGGAACTGCTGAACTGTGGGACGGTCCTTCAGATCTCCAACTTACCGGACGACGGCTTTTCAGACCAGGACATCAAAAAGATCGTGCAGCCCTTCGGCAAAGTCAGCGATCTGATCGTGCTCCGCTCCAGGAACAAGGTCAGTTCCCTGCCTGCGGGACGGCCCGGCGCTCAAAACCTCTCTCTGGGTCCTCAGCTCATCCTTGTGGATAGGAGTTTGTCATTGGAGGTGGGGTGCGTGGTGGTGGCTGAGCTGGGGGTGTGCACTGCAGTACCGTGGCGGTGCTGCACGAGGAGCTGGGCTGCTTCATCCGGGCTGAGCTCTGCTTGAACATAGAGAGGAACACTGGCAGTTGTGAGCCGGTCCTGCAAAGGGCTGCGGCAATAAAGGCTGAAGGTGCCTTTGTTTCAGGCCTACTTGGAAATGAACTACAAGGAGGCGGTGATAGCAGCCGTCAAGTATGGTGAAACTGCGCCAGTGCTGGTGAATGGGAAACAGGTGAAGATCAGCGTCGCAGAGAAGCCCAAAGCATCTCCCAGCCAGGTGAGCGGTGTGCTGCTGAGCACTGTGTGTGTTTGCCTTGCTATTTTGATCCAGAAACTCATCTTCTCAAGGAAAACACAGTAGCACCTGCATCTTAAACGTCCTATGTACCGGCAGCAGCCTGAGAGAGATGGGAACCCCTCCCACCAACCCCCAATTGCAGCTTGGCGTCCCCCTTGGTTAAGGCCGCCGTCTGCAGCGCTCCCCGTGTAACAGGGAGAGGCCCCACCCGTGCCAACGGGTGCTCACATTCCCCTTTCTGCCTCCTTTAGGCCAAAACGAGTGTCAAAAAGAGGACTCGGATCATCAAAAGAGCGGCCCCGAGCGCCAGGTAAGCGCTGCCGCTCCCTCCGCCGCCGTCCCCTCCCTACAGCACCGCAAGCTGAACGCATCCGCGTTTCCTCTTCGAGTTTTGCTGGTCTGGGAGCTTATTTAGCTGTTCTCACATCCGTCAGCTGTCTTTGAAACTCAGTGTTCTTTATTTTGTTCCCCTTAACAGAAAACACCCAACTGCCAGCACCGCCGCCACCAAGACAGCGAGAACGATGGCAGGTGAGGTTCTGTCCGCCTCTCATCCGTTGCTGCCTTCTCAGTTTGTTCCCATCTCTTTGGTTTTCTGTGAGTGCCTTTTGCCAGCAGTGGCAGAGCAGTGCTGGGCCGCCCATCCCACTGCCTTCCTTGGGTGCAACCCAACCGTACTGCCTGAGAAACCGACCGGCAGCAGCCCTCACACACCGGCAGGGGGTGCAGTAATTACTCTGTGCCTGCACTGTGCAACTTTAACTGTCTGTCCGTGGTCCTCCATAAACAAATAGTTCACCGTGCTGAGAGGAGCAGGAAGCAAACTGCTGCAGCAGGGTTTGCTCAGCAGGAGCCGAGATGAGCCCGGCACCAAAGCTGCTGTGCTCTGTGCCTTTCCTTCATGATCGCTGTCGGGTGCTGTGCAGGTGCGGGTTTGGTGCTTTTAGTCACGGCTGCTGCACATCCAGCTGTTGTCTGTGCCTTTCCCTGCTCTCTGGTTTGAATGTTCACCGATGTAAGGCTTGAGAGAGAAGCGCTCCCGCTGAGCTGTGGCTGCACGTTCCTCCTAGGCAAAAAGGAGAAAACCAAGAAGCCCGTGGGGACCAAAGAGGGTAAACCCAAGATGACCTCAGACACTGCAGGTACGACAGAGGACATCACGCAGGGCACGGAGGGCTGGAAAGGGGGGGGTGGTGGGGCTGCTCCTGTGTGTGCATTTCCTCCTTTGCAGCAGCGAGTGGGGATGTGCAGCGGGGCATCTCCGGGTGTGAGCCCAATGCTCGGGCAGACAGCTCTCTGCTCTGCTCTGTGGAGCGCATGGAACTGAAGACCCCCTTTTTCTGCTGCTTCCTTCCAGCCCACTCGGAAGAAAATGACTCCAGAGACCTTCAGAGCTCACCAGAAAGTGGGATGGGAGCTGAGGAGGGCGGGCTGCCCGAGCCCGGGAGCCCTGTGGGAGGGGACGGCGGTGTCACAGAGCCCACGAAGGCAGGAGAGGCTCAGCCCAAAGCAGCGGGCAGTGCTGTGCCATTCCTGGGTAATCCTGCTGCTACAACACTGAGTTTTACAGCCTTTGCTTCTTGTCCCCGAAGCGAAGGTTAACGCTGTGATATGTTGGGCTTCTATTTTGCTGTGCTTCTGTAGAGAATCCTGCCCAGCTGCTCCAGGCGGTGCCGATGGGCGTGGATGGGCAGAAGGAAGCCGTAACTGATGGAGGTAAGCTGCAGGCTGACAGGTTTCCTTCTCACTTCTGGCCTACCCCTCTCTGCTGCGGTGAATTAAACCAGCACAACGTTGAGGTGTTTCTTCGGTCTTCCTTGAGACTGTTCTTCCCATGAGCTCTTGCACGTGGCTCTCACGTGCAAGAGCTCATGTTATTCACCACGCCAGCAGTGTTATTCAGCACGCCAGCAGTGATAAAACGTTAAGGATAACACCAGACGTTCTTAAAGCTCTGCTGCAGCTGGAGAGGCGTGCACAGCTACTGAAGCAACACCCCTCTCCTGTTTGTTTTATTGCATAGAGGCTTCTGCGGCGACGGTGAAGAGCGAGGAAGCAGCGGAGCTGTGCAGCAAGGTCAGTGTGGTGGGGCCTCTCTGTGTCCCTATGGGGCATCTGTGGGTCTCTGTGTCCCTATGGGAGATCTGTGGGGTCCCTATGTGTCCTTTTGCAGCCCTGCACACAGCAGGGGGTTGGAATTGGATGAGCACTGTGGACCTTTTCAACCCAGGCCACCCTATGATCCTATGGGTCTCTATGGGGATCTGTGTGTCCCAGTGGAGGATCTATGGGGGTCCCTATGTGTCCCTGTGGGGGATCTATGGGTCTCTGTGGGGATCTGTGTGTCCCTATGTGTCCCTTGGCAGCCCTGCACACAGCAGGGGGTTGGAACTCAATGAGCACTGTGGGCCTTTTCAATCCAGGCCATTCTATGATCCTATGGGTCTCTCTGAGGATCTGTGCCTCCCAGTGGAGGATCTATTGGGTCTCTATGAGTCGCTGTGGGGATCCATGGGTCCCTGTGTATCCCTGTGGGGGATCTGTGGGTCTCTGTGTCCCTATGGGGCACCTGTGTGTCCCTATGTGTCTCTTGGCGACCCTGAACACAGCAGGGGGTTGGAGCTGGATGAGAACTGTGGGCCTTTGCAACCCAGGCCATCCTATGATCCTATGGGTCTCTGTGTCCCTGTGGGGGATCTGTGTGTCCCAGTGGAAGATCTATGGGGTCCCTATGTGTCCCTGTGGGGGATCTATGGGTCTCTGTGGGGATCTGTGTGTCCCTATGTGTCCCTTTGCAGCCCTGCACACAGCAGGGGGTTGGAACTCAATGAGCACTGTGGGCCTTTTCAACCCAGGCCACCCTATGATCCTATGGGTCTCTGTGGGGATCTATGCATCCCAATTGAGGATCTGTGGGGTCTCTATGAGTCGCTGTGGGGATCCGTGGGTCCCTGTGGGGGGTCCCTATGTGTCCCTGTGGGGGATCTATGGGTCTCTGTGGGGGATCTGTGTGTCCCTATGTGTCTCTTGGTGACCCTGCACACAGCTGGGGGTTGGAATTGGATGAGCACTGTGGGCCTTTTCAACCCAGGCCACCCTATGATCCTATGGGTCTCTCTGAGGATCTGTGTGTCCCAGTGGAGGATCTATGGGGTCTCTATGAGTCGTTGTGGGGATCCATGGGTCCCTGTGTATCCCTGTGGGGGATCTGTGGGTCTCTGTGTCCCTATGGGGCATCTGTGTGTCCCTATGTGTCTCTTGGCGACCCTGAACACAGCAGGGGGTTGGAACTCAATGAGCACTGTGGGCCTTTGCAACCCAGGCCATCCTATGATCATATGGGTCTCTGTGTCCCTGTGGGGGATCTGTGTGTCCCAGTGGAGGATCTATGGGGTCCCTATGTGTCCCTGTAGGGGATCTATGGGTCTCTGTGGGGGATCTGTGTGTCCCTATGTGTCCCTTTGCAGCCCTGCACACAGCAGGGGGTTGGAATTGGATGAGCACTGTGGGCCTTTTCAACCCAGGCCACCCTATGATCCTATGGGTCTCTATGGGGATCTGTGCATCCCAATGGAGGATCTATGGGGTCTCTATGAGTCGCTGTGGGGATCCATGAGTCCCTATGGGGGTCCCTATGTGTCCCTGTGGGGGATCTATGGGTCTCTGTGGGGGATCTGTGTGTCCCTATGTGTCTCTTGGCGACCCTGCACACAGCAGGGGGTTGGATCTCAGTGAGCACTGTGGGCCTTTGCAACCCAGGCCATCCTATGATCCTATGGGTCTCTCTGTATCTCTATGGGGTATGTGTGGGTCTCTGTGTCCCTGCGGGGGATGTGTGGGTCCCTATGGGAGATGTGAGTGTCCCTATGTGTCTCTTGGCGACCCTGCACACAGCAGGGGGTTGGAACTGGGTGAGCACTGTGGGCCTTTGCAACCCAGGCCATTCTGTGATCCTATGGGTCTCTATGGGGATCTCTGTGTCCCAGTGGAGGATCTATGGGGTCTCTATGAGTCGCTGTGGGGATCCATGGGTCCCTATGGGGGTCCCTATGTGTGCCTGTGGGGGATCTGTTTGTCCCTATGTGTCCCTTGGCAGCCCTGCACACGGCAGGGGGTTGGAACTGGATGAGCAGTGTGGGCCTTTGCAATTCAGGCCATCCTATGATCCTATGGGTCTCTCTGTGTCCCTGTGGGGGATCTGTGGGTCTCTGTGTCCCTGTGGGGGATCTGTGTGTCCCTATGTGTCCCTTGGCAGCCCTGCACACAGCAGGGGGTTGGAACTCAATGAGCGCTGTGGGCCTTTGCAACCCAGGCCATTCTATGATCCTATGGGTCTCTATGGGGATCTATGCATCCCAGTGGAGGATCTATGGGGGTCCCTATGTGTCCCTATGGGGGTCCTTATGTGTCGCTGTGGGGGATCTATGGGTCTCTGTGGGGGATCTGTGTGTCCCTATGTGTCCCTTGGCAGCCCTGCACACAGCAGGGGGTTGGAACTGGGTGAGCACTGTGGGCCTTTGCAACCCAGGCCATTCTGTGATCCTATGGGTCTCTATGGGGATCTCTGTGTCCCAGTGGAGGATCTATGGGGTCTCTATGAGTCGCTGTGGGGATCCATGGGTCCCTATGGGGGTCCCTATGTGTCCCTGTGGGGGATCTGTGTGTCCCTATGTGTCTCTTGGCAGCCCTGCACATAGCAGGGGGTTGGAACTCAATGAGCACTGTGGGCCTTTGCAATTCAGGCCATCCTATGATCCTATGGGTCTCTCCGTGTCCCTGTGGGGGATCTGTGGGTCTCTGTGTCCCTGTGGGGGATCTGTGTGTCCCTATGTGTCCCTTGGCAGCCCTGCACACAGGAGGGGGTTGGAACCCGATGATCACTGCGATCCTTTTCAACCCAGGCCGCTCTATGGTTCTTCCCCCCAGTCTGCCCTCTCTTGCTTTGCATGCTGCCTTTCCAGCAGCTCCCATCCGGGCTGGAGGAGGAGCAGTGCCAGTTGCCTTTGTTTGCAGGAAGCCGATGATGTGTGTGTGGTTCTGGTTTCCAACCTTCCCGACAAAGGATATTCCGTGGAAGAAGTTTCCAACCTGGCAAAGCCATTCGGAGGGCTGAGGGATGTGTTAATTGTGTCCTCTCATAAGAAGGTATCGCACCCATTTGGGGACGCAGCCAATACGCCTGCAGGGAACGTAATGTGGCGAAGGGTGGTGTGAGGTGGCTCGGTGCAGTGGCAGCTTCTGCTCACTGTGCTGCTTTCTTCCTTTCAAAAGGCGTACCTTGAAATCAACAGCAGATCCGCAGAGTCCATGGTGAAGTTTTACACCTGCTTTCCCATGACGCTGGATGGCAATCAGCTGTGCATCGCTATGGCTCCTCAGCACAGGAGTGTGAGAGATGAAGTGAGTACAGCGTGCTGGCGTGTCATGGCCTGTGCTCACACCTGAGTGCAGAGCAGGGCTCTGTGCTGAGCTTCCTATCCTGTCCTGGTGAAGACCAGTTATGTTCCATGTCTTTTTGGGTCCCCATCCCCTGATATTGACACGGCGTAGGTGTCACCAGTGCACATGATGCAGCCTTTCTTAATGAAGCAGGCAGCAGGTTGTCGTTAGCATTAGGCCGTGTGTGTCTCCTGGCTGGCTGCTGCTACTGAAGCTACATTGTACAGCTCCAATCTTACAGCTTTTCTTTCCCCCCCCTCCAGGAAGCGATATTTACTGCTCTCATCAAAGACTCTGACCCGAAGGTGAGTTGCTGGCAGTCCAGCCAGAAGCGTGCTCCTTCACACACGGAATCAGCCTCCTCCAGGCTAAAAGGGGAGCTGGCTCTGGAGTTAAAGCTTTCCATATGACTTCGTGGGCCAACCAGCAGGGAGTAAACGCTGGCTGTAGTGTGGGAGCGATGGGTGCTTTCCTCCTCACCTGGCCCTGCAGGCACTGCTGGGGTTAAGGCAGCCCATCCCTCCCCTTTAGGTGAACCCTGAGACGGTGCAGCAGCAGTTTGTGCACCTGGGGAACTTACCAGAAGAGGGCTACAGAGAATTCGAGGTGGTTTGCGTGGGGCTGCGCTTTGGGAAGGTCGACCACTACGTCGTGCTGAAGAACAGAAACAAGGTAAGCACTTCTCTGCACTGCACGGCGCCCCCTTACAATAAAAACGCTGGGCTTTTCACTCAGCTAATGAGAGATGCAGAAAGCTCCTAATGGCTGCTGTGTGCTCTTGTGTTCGTCACATACCTTGTGCTGGAGCTGGGAAGCTCCGATCCTGCAGTGCTCTGCGGCCACAGGGTAAGGAAGTGAGAGGCCTGCAGTCCGACTGGTTATCTTCATACCCTCCAGCTTACCCTGCAGGACAGAAATAAGATAGGAGAGCACTGTTTGAAGCCTTTCTTCCTTTGTTTCAGGCAATTCTGCAGCTGGAGAGTCCCAAGGCTGCCAGGTCCATGTACTGCTTCCTGAACCAGTACTCGTACACCATGGGGGAGCACACCCTGACCTGCACGCTGTCCCCCAGCAGGCAGCAAGCTGATGTGAGCTTTCTTTTCTCGTTATTACCTCATTGCTGTGGCACACATCAACCTTTCCCCGAAGGGCGGGCAGTGGGGTAATGCTGGTTTGGTATGAAGCAGTTGCTGTTGTGGATGCGAGGGGGAGTTGGGTAAGAGCCTTTGTGCCAGAGTGTGGTATGGAGGCAGTGCTGTGTGCTTCGCCTCCATCTCTCTTTTACAAACATCTTTTGGGTCTCTTTCGGCTGATGAAAGTATTCCTTAAGGATGGGATGAGGAGAGAAGGGAAGAGAGCAGGGAAGCAGCTCCTTACTGCAGGTTAGGAAGGGATTGATGGCTGAAAGGAATGGAGAAGCTCCTTTGTTGCTTGATTCGTTTTCCAGCAGCTTGGCTACGTTTGATCCCTTTGCTCCTAGGCTTGGCTGCTCTGTCAGCATCACCTGCGGGCAGCAGCCCCTTCAGGTTCAGTTCCTCCAATAAATACACTTCCCTCTGTAAACAAAGCAGCCATGCTTTATTTCACACGGGGTGGTGAAGCATTGGAACAGGTTGCCCAAGGAGGCTGTGGCTGCCCCATCCCTGCAGGCATTGAAGGCCAGGCTGGATGTGGCTCTGGGCAGCCTGGGCTGCTGGTTGGCGACCCTGCACACAGCATAGGGTTGGAACTCAATGAGCACTGTGGTCCTTTGCAACCCAGGCCATCCTATGGCATTCTGTGATGTGATACCTGTGTGGTTGGAGCTCTGTCACTGGGCCAGCCTGCAGACTGCCTGGAGAAGGCTGTTAGGAAGGAGATCTCAATGCTTCTTTCCCTCTTACTTGGCCTCGTGCTACAAGCACATGGCTGCGAAGCTCGGCTGCGTGCTCGCATTTCGGTTTAGGTAGTTCTGTATCACAGAAAGCAGAATTAGTGAACTTTGAAGGCATAATTCTGCCCAAACCCACATCTCAGAAGGAGAGGCAATGAAAGCACAGCGATGCTCTGCGTTATGTTGACATCAGCAGCACCTCCTGCACGGCCGCGTGCCTCTGCTTGCACTGCTGGTTGGAGAGCAGAGTGTGCGCAGGGTGTGAGTGCTCCTGTGATGTCAGTGCTGCTTTGGTGCTCCTGGAAGCCACAGATACTGAACCCCTCTTTTACCTTGCAGCCCGACGCCGTGAGAAAAGAGGTGAAGAAGGAGGAGGCGAGCAAAGGAAGGTATGGCTCGTTGTGAACGGCACGGCTAGCTGAGATGAGACGGGTGCTCTGTGAGCTGGGAGGGGTGCAGGGAGAGCGGTGTGTGAGTGCCCGCAGGGCAGGCAGTGGGGGAGGTGGGCTGCGGTCCCGTCCTGCAGGCGGCGTGCAGAGATGTGTGATGACCACGGCCAGGATTCTGCCACAGGTCCTGGAAGGTGTGCTTGGATTCCCATTGGGAAGGCTTCTGTCGTGTCCAGCCAAGCACTGCGCTGTGTCACACAGCGCTTCCCTCTGTCACAGCTGGCTCTGCTCTCTGTGCTCCCAGCGGTACAAACACCCTGCAGCTCCCTCCTTTGGCCGATTAACCCCTGCCCTGTGCTGTGATGCAGGTGCCCAGATCGATTTTACAGATGTTTGGTGCTCTGTGAACATCAGAGCTGGGAAATGGAGAGTTTGGTGAGGTCCATTAAATACTGCGTTGCAGCCGTTGCTTGTGGTAAAACCTCTCGTGGTGCAGCAACTGCTGGTTGGATTTTGTCCTGGTTATGTTTTGGGGACGCTTCCATAAGGGGACAGAGCATCTGAAGGGGTCCTGGCGATGAATACGGCTGAGAACAGAGCGTGTGACTCAAACCTGTGTATCTGGAGCTCTGTCCTTATAGCCTCAGCACGGCTTTCCCTACCGGGGGCCTTCATGTAATAGCATCACACCACCATTGTCTGCCCCCGTATTCCACGAAGCTGTCTCTCTCAGCCCCAGCCTTCCTGCAGCTGCCCTGGCGCAGTGGGGCAGGTGAGCCCTCAGGCCGTGCGCTGCAGCTGGCGTTGCTAACCCTAACCCAGAGCTGCGCTCCCACTGCTGCACAGCTCTGTCCCTGCAGGCAAAAGGATATGCACGTTTCTCCTCCTGGGACAGCCCTTCCCGGGAGGCAGGAATTACCTTAAAGTGGTGCTGTTTGGAGGGACCTCGTCGTGGTTTCCTTACGAGGGGTGGAGCAGCAGAAGGTTCTGCCCTCTGCTGGCCCTCAGCAATGCAGTGCTCCCCAGCAGAGGTCCATCGGCTGTCAGAAGCGCGCTTTGCCCCCCCCGTGGCTGCGGTGGCCGTCCCATTTCCAGACACGCTGATGCATTTTGCTGCTTTCCGTTTGTTTCTCTGCTCGGCTGAAATGGCTGAAACCTTTCGTCGCCCCACTCCGCATCCCGAGCTGAGGTGGGTTGCAGCTCCGCTGTGGCACAGAGGGGGGCAGAGGGCACAGCCTGCGTGTGCCGCTGGCTGTGAGTGCTGCAGTCTGTGTCTGAGTTGGGCGGTCGCTGACGTTGATGCGTTCCGTGCAGCAATGGAGGCCAAGCGGGGCTCAGGTAGGCACTGAGCTGAGCTTCCCATGCATCACAGCCCCTCCTGGGCTCCCATCGCTGCGCTGCGGGCTCAGGGCTGTCTGGGTGATGTTTTCCTGCACTGACACCTCAGACCTCAACTCGGTGGTCTGCGGGGTGCTCAAACAGAAGAGAGAACAACCTGAAGCCACGTCTGCTTGTAGAACGCAGTGCTTAACCAGCACAGTTCTGTGCTGTCCCTGGAGCAGGAGCAGCAGCTCAGCCCGGCTGCTTACAGCACACCTTGTTTTGCTGCAGCACACGAAGCCCAGAAGGTGCTGCAGCAACGGGCAGTGGCTGTGCACTGTGGCTGAGCAATCAGGTGCTGCTGTGAGAGCTCCCTCCGTTCTCCAATGGCATTTCATTGCAGCAGAGTGCAGTGCCGGGGGGTCTGAGCCGAGGATTGCAGCAGTGTTTGCCAGTTTGCACCTCTCTGCCTCCTTAAGGCCGTGCGTTCATCTCGAAGCCTCAGCGCTGACCCCCATTTGATCTGTCCTTACGTTTCCTCGGTGACTCCACGCTGAGGGTGTAGCCGTAATAACGCCTTTTCTTGTTCCATTGCTGCGAGGTCTGTGCACACAGACTGCTTTCTTTCTGCTCTTCAGTTGTGTGCCAGGCTGTGCGGAGCCATGCTGCAGCCCGCTCTGCTGTGCGAGACCTCTGGCCGTGTGCTTGCTGCCCCTGTGCTTCTTTCAGCACACACTGAGCATAGAATGGCCTGGCTTGCAAAGGCCCACACTGCTCATTGAGTTCCACCCCCCTGCTATGTGCAGGGTCCCCAACCAGCAGCCCAGGCTGCCCAGAGCCACATCCAGCCTGGCCTTGAATGCCTGCAGGGATGGGGACACATAGGGACACACATATCCCCCACAGGGACACAGAGACCCATAGATCCCCCATAGGGACACATAAGGGCCCCCACAGGGACACACAGATCCCCCATAAGTCCCCATAGGGACCCACAGAATCCCCATAGGGATCCCACAGGGACACAAAGATCCCCACAGAGACTCATAGAGACCCCATAGATCCCCCATGCGGCCCCCACAGGGACACACAGATCCCCACAGAGACCCCATAGATCCCCCGTGGAGACCCCAGAGGGACACACAGATCCCCATAGAGACTCAGAGGGACCCCACAGATCTCCCATGGGGACCCCACAGGGACACATAAATCCCCATAGGGACCCCACAGGGAGGCATAGGGACCCATAGGATCACAGGATGGCCTGGCTTGCAAAGGCCCACAGTGCTCATTGAGTTCCAATCCCCTGCTGTGTGCAGGGACACCAAGGGACACATAGGGACACACAGATCCCCCACAGGGACACAGAGACCCACAGATCCCCCATATGGGGTCCCTATGGGGGTCCCTAGGGACACATAGATCCCCACAGAGACTCAGACCCCATAGATCTCCCATGGTGACCCCACAGGGACACATAAATCCCCATAGACTCATAGAGACTCATAGGGACCCCATAGATCTCCCATGGGGACCCCACAGGGACACAGAGAGACCCATAGGATCACAGGATGGCCTGGCTTGCAAAGGCCCACAGTGCTCATTGAGTTCCACCCCCCCGCCATGTGCAGGTCCCCAACCAGCAGCCCAGGCTGCCCAGAGCCACATCCAGCCTGGCCTGGAATGCCTGCAGGGATGGGGCACCCACACCTCCCTGGACAACCCGTTCCCCATAGAGAACGCCTTCCTATTGCCCGCTCTCGATCTCCCCCCTTGAACTGCAAAGCCGTTTCCCCTCGTCCCGTCACCCCTCGCCCTTATGCTGTCCCTGCCCAGCTTTCCCATAGGCCCCTCCGGGTCCTGGAAGGCCACCGCACGGCCTCCTCCGAGCCCGCTCCGTGCCGCACAGCCGCAGCTCCCTCCCTGTCCCCACAGCAGAGGGGTTCCAGCCCTGTGCCCCCCCGTGGCGCCGCTCCGGCTCCCAGCACAGCAGGCTCAGCCCCGCGCGGCCCTCGGGCTCATCTGCAGCTCTCCCCTCCCGGCTCCCTGAGCCCTTCCTTCAGCCCTTCGCGGCTCCGCGCCGCCCACAGACCCGTCGTGCCACCCCCCTCTCGCCCCACGACCTCCTTGGACGCGCCGGAACGGGTTGCCGTCGCCCTCCGGCTGAAAAACCCCCTCCCCATAAAACCCAACGCGCCGTTCCAAAGCCGTCGGGCTCGTGGAGCGCCGGAGCCGAGCCACGGCAGAGCCCTCCGATGGCACAGGGCTCGCGCTGCCCTCAGAGCTGCCCGAGCAATGGGAAGCGATGGGTCGGTTGGCTGCGGCAGTGCCAGCAGCCCTTCAGCCACGACCTGCGTGGGCTCCGAGCGGCGCAGTGCTGGGGCAGTGGCACCGAGGGCAGCCCCGGCAGCTCCGAGTCCTGCGGGCACCGCCGGGGCTATAGGGAACAAAGCAGCTCTTTGCCTGCGGGTTTTCACTGCCTTAACGCTGCGAGGTCAGACCTCCAAACGCTGTGTGAGCACAGTGGGCCGTCGGCGTGGAGAGGTCTCTGCTGACTGTATTTCTTATTATTCTGTGTTTGATTTCTTCTGTTTTTTGTTTACTACCTTTAGCTGTGGCTTGAAGAGATACCCGGAGGGATCGGGAGGGGTGCAGTCTGCAGCTGCTCATCCTCCGGTGGAGCCCGGCGTGGTGAAGAAGGAACCCATCTCCATCCCTCCTGTGAAGGACGGGCTGCCAGCAGTGAAGGCTGAGCCTTCGGAGCCCCATTTGGAAGGAGCACGGAGGGATTCTGCCGCAGGGCCGGCAGAACCGACCCCCAGCCGGGCAGGGGCTGAGCTCAGCCGTGCGCCCATCGGGTCAGCGGGGGCCGAACCGCCCGCAGCAAAGCCGGAAGAGAAGCTGCTGCCTCCTCCCTGCGCGGGGAAGGAAGGGCTGAATCCGGAGGGCTCAGCCTCGAAGCTCTGCGTGCCCGCAGTCGGATCCGCAGCACTGAAGGGCACGGTGCTGGCAGCCGAAGGGCCGCGTGCTGCCGGAGAGCTGCCGGGAGGCGCGGCGGGCCGGGCTGACCCCGCGCCGGCCGGCACTGCCGCCCCACCGACGGCGGGGAGGACGTGGGGGGCTGCCCCCAAAGCTGTGCCCGCAGACGTGGCTTCGTCTGCTGTCCCACCCAGAAACCCGAAGGCGGATGCTGCCCAAAAGAGCCGTGTTAATGATTCGGTGAAAACGGAACGTGAACAGCAGAGGGTTCCGACGGCGGAGCTGAAAGCTGAGTTTGAGGCCGGGGCTGACGGTGGGGTGGAGGCGGAGGTGAGCGGTGGGACTGCTGCGGAGGAGAGCTGCCCACTGCCGCCGGTCCAAACTGCAGCGGAGGTGGAGAGGAAACGGGAGCGGTGTGGGGCTGAGGTCGGGGCTGCCGGGGAAAACGCCGCCAAGAACGGGAAGGAAAGGACGGGGAGTTTAATCAGAGCGCCTCAAAGCAAAGAAAGCAGGCCAGCAACAACCAAAGGAGCCGGCGCAGCTGCCGCGTCGGACGCCCCTTCGTCCATCAAGGAGCCTTCCTCTGCCGCTAAAGTAGTTCTGAAGGCGGTGGTGTCTGTTCCCGACATACTGAAGCCGAGGGTTGCGGTGCAGAGAAGCAAACCTGCCCTGTGCAAAGGAGAGGAGCGGGCGGCTCCGTCCAAAGCCAGGCCCCAGGGAGCAGCAGCGGGGCAGAGGAAGGCAGCATTGAAAGAGGAGGCTCAGCCCAGCAGCTCTGGGAAGGCTGGCGGTGGGAGGAACGCGTCCCAGCAACAGAAGGACTCGCAGGGGGAGCCCAGGGCTGCTTCAAAGCAATGGCAGGACGGGGAGAGCAGATGGTCCGGCACGAAGAAAGACGGCAGCAGCACTAAGGTGAGGCGAGGAGGGCAGGAAGGGCTGCTAACCAACCGCGTGCTGCTCTCGTGTGTTGAGCGTGGGGCGCTGGGGCTGCGTTCCCCCTCCCCTGTCCTTAAAGCACTCTGGAGCTGCACAAGGGCAGACCGGCAGCTGCTTTGAGCCGCAATGAACGCCGGGCAGAGCGCGGCACAGGTTGGAAACGCCGCTCGGATAAAACAGCAGAAGGTCCTTCCCGAAGCCGGGCTGCACCGGGCGGCTCCGTATGACTCGGGGTTGGTTCTGAATGGGAGCCCTCGTCCTGCGAGCTGCGTGGGCTGCGCTGAGCCCTGCACGGGGCCGGGATGATGGAGGGGTGCTGAGCTGTGGCTCCGTGCCTGGACTGCCCGCTGCTGGCTGCGCGAGCTCAGTTTGCCAAGGCACGGCCAGAAGCAGCAACCAAAGCAAAGTTCATTAAGGGAGGGGGGAGATGGATTTTTAAGTCCACTTTTCCTTGCTGACAGCTTCGTTGCCATCACTGATTTCACGTGAACTCCCGTCTCGCCCTGCAGGTTTCCACTGGAGGCACTACGAGGGCGTCCAAAAGCAGCAGCAGCGGCAGCACGAAGCAGAAGGAGGTGAGGGCTGGTGGGGCTGACCCCCCCTGTGGGCTCCCTGGGGTTCCTCAGAGCCTTCTGCATCCCAGCAGCACAGGGCTGCCACGTTGAAGCGCAGCTCACTTTGGGAAGCGAGCGTTAGGAGGAGGGTTTTGGGCCTTGGATATCACCCGGGGAAGCGGAATTACTCCCTGGACCCCAATTAGCCACCTGGGATCGCTTACCGTCACACCGGTGAGAGGTGGAGGGAAGGCTGAAGGCTCTTCTGGGCCGTTATGTGGAACAGGAGGAGATCAGAACCTCTCCATCCACGTTCCCTTCCGTGCAGAGGGGATTCCCAGGGGCTCCGTGTTGGTCTGAATACAGCTTGGAGCCGATGGGCTCAGCTCGGAGTCAGTGCTGCTGCCTTGGCCTTCAAGTCCTGCCCTCATGGGTTTCTCCCTCTTCTTGTGTTGGACGCCACCCAGCGCCCAATGGTGGCACAGAAAGCTGTGCAAAGAAATGATTTCCAAACCATACGTTGAAGAAATGCGAGTCGTAACGGGGGGCTGTGGGACGGAAGGCTGCCCTGGAGGCAGTCGGGAGTTCACTGCGCTCCCCACAGGTGAATGCTGAGATCGGGGGCACCCCTGGGTTGCTTTGGTGGGTGTTTGCCTGGTTGTGCCTCCATCCCCTCATCCATCCATCCCACGTGGGATGGGGATCCTGCCCTGGTTGTGCCTCCATCCCCTCATCCATCCATCCCACGTGGGATGGGGATCCTGCCCTGGTTGTGCCTCCATCCCCTCCTCCATCCATCCCCCATAGGATGGGGATTCTGCCCTGGTTGTGCCTCCATCCCTTCCTCCATCTATCCCTTCCTCCATCCATCCCATATAGCATGGGGATTCTGCCTTGGTTGGTTGTGCCTCCATCCATCCCACATGGGATGGGGATCCTGCCTTGGTTGGGTTGTGCCTCCATCCCTTCCATCCATCCCTTCCTCCTGCAGTCCCATATGGGATGGGGATCCTGCCCTGGTTGTGCCTCCATCCCTTCCTCCATACATCCCTTCATCCATCCCCCATGGGATGGGCATCCTGCCCTGGTTGTGCCTCCATCCCTTCCTCCATCCATCCCATATGGGATGGGCGTCCTGCCCTGGTTGTGCCTCTATCCCTTCCTCCATCCATCCCCTATGGGATGGGGATCCTGCCCTGCTTGTTGTGCCTCCATCCCTTCTTCCATCCATCCCTTCTTCCATTCATCCCTTCTTCCATCCATCCCTTCTTCCATCCATCCCTTCCTCCTGCAGTCCCACATAGGATAGGGATCCTGCCCTGGTTGGTTGTGCCTCCATCCATCCCATATGGGATGGGGATCTTGCCCTGCTTGTTGTGCCTCCATCCATTCATCCATCCCACATGGGATGGGGATCCTGCCTTGGTTGGGTTGTACCTCCATCCCTTCCTCCGTCCATCCCCCATGGGATGGGGATCCTGCCCTGCTTGTTGTGCCTCCATCCCTTCCTCCATCCATCCCTTCCTCCATCCATCCCCCATGGGATGGGGATCCTGCCCTGCTTGTTGTGCCTCCATCCCTTCCTCCATCCATCCCCCATGGGATTGGGATCCTGCCCTGGTTGTGCCTCGCTCCCTCCCTCCCTCCCTCCCCCATGGGATGGGCATCCTGCCCTGCTTGTTGTGCCTCCATCCCTTCCTCCATACATCCCTCCCTCCATCCATCCCACCTGGGATGGGGATCCTGCCTTGGTTGGGTTGTTCCTCCATCCCTTCCCCCATCCATCCCTTCCCCCATCCATCCCTTCCCCCACCCATCCCATCTGGGATGGGGATCCTGCCCTGGTTGTGCCTCCATCCCTTCCTCCGTCCATCCCTCATGGGATGGGCATCCCTCCCTGCTTGTTGTGCATCCATCCCTTCCTCCATACATCCCTCCATCCATCCCCCATGGGATGGGCATCCTGCCCTGCTTGTTGTGCCTCCATCCCTTCTTCCATCCATCCCCCATAGGATGGGGATCCTGCCCTGGTTGTGCCTCCATCCCTTCCTCCATACATCCCTCCCTCCATCCATCCCACCTGGGATGGGGATCCTGCCTTGGTTGGGTTGTTCCTCCATCCCTTCCCCCATCCATCCCTTCCCCCATCCATCCCTTCCTCCATCTATCCCACCTGGGATGCGCATCCTGCCCTGGTTGTGCCTCCCTCGCTCCCTCCCCCATGGGATGGGGATCCCTCCCTGCTTGTTGTGCCTCCATCCCTTCCTCCATCCATCCCCCATGGGATGGGGATCCTGCCCTGGTTGTGCCTCCCTCCCTCCCTCCGTCCCCCATGGGATGGGGATCGCTCCCTGCTTGTGCTGTCCCGTCGGCTGCCCTGTGTGTCCGCCTTGCACGGAGCACGGAGGCCGTTGGGTCGCCGCGCGGTGCCGCTCTGTGCTCCATCCCCGCTGTTCCCCTTCCCAGGAAGAAGAGCTGTTTCCATTCAACCTGGACGAGTTTGTCACCGTGGACGAGGTGATGGAGGAGAGCGAATCCCCCGTGAAACCGCAGCGCGGGCAGCCCAAGGGGAAGAGGAAGGAGTGCTGCAGGTGCGGCTCGGAGCCCGGCTCCAAGAGGAGGAAGGAGAGGAGCCCTCCGCAGCGCCTCGCCGACAGCCAGCTGTCCTTCGTCATGTTGGACGAGATCGGCGAGGAGGAGGAGGGGGAGGAGGAGGGGGAGGCGGGCGCTCGGCTGGGCATGCTGGTGGTGGACGAGGTGGTGGAGGAGGAGGAGCCGACGGCCGAGGTGGGCAAAGAGCCGCCCGAGGGGGGGCGGCGGCGGCGGCGGCGCTTTGCGAGGGCGGACTTCGAAGCCGGAGCCTTTGGTGACGGTGGATGAGATCGGGGAGGTGGAGGAGCTGCCGCTCAATGAGCCCACCGAGCTGAGCGCCGAGGAGGGGCCGAAGCAGAAGGAGGAGGAGGAGGAGGAGGAGGGCGGCGCCGAGGAGCCGTGCCCGGTGCCCGACGATCCCAGCGCTTTGGTGACGGTGGATGAGATCCACGAGGACAACGAGGACGGCGCCGCGGCCGCGTGGGAGGAGGCGAACGACGACGAGGACGATTTCCTGGCTGACTTCAACCGCCTGAAGGAGGAGCTGAACTTCGTCACGGTGGATGAGGTCGGGGAGGAGGACGAGGAGGAGGAGAGCGCTCCGCCGGGGAGAAACCCCAAGGAAGGAAACCGCGGCGAGGAAACGGCCGCCGAGGGAGCAGAGGGACGAACGGCTGCCGGAGCGCGAGAAGAGGAGGAGGACGTCGTCGGTGTCGCGGGGCCGGAGGAGGTGGAAGTCCCGGGCGGTCAGCGGCCGCACGGAGATGGAGCCGCAGCCGCCGGACCGAAAGGTGAGCAACCGCCGGCAGCGGCCGCGGGGGGGCAGAGATCGGGTGGGTGGGAGGAGCCCCACACGGGTGGGGAACGGCCCCGGGGGGCGGGCGGGGTGAGAGGGGACGCGCAGTTCCCTATAGCCTTTAGGCTTTGCTGCGGGCGGTTCGGCCCCCGCTGACCCGATGGGCGCACGGCTGAGCTCAGCCCCTGCCCGGCTGGGGGTCGGTTCTGCCGGCCCTGCGGCAGAATCCCTCCGTGCTCCTTCCAAATGGGGCTCCGAAGGCTCAGCCTTCACTGCTGGCAGCCCGTCCTTCACAGGAGGGATGGAGATGGGTTCCTTCTTCACCACGCCGGGCTCCACCGGAGGATGAGCAGCTGCAGACTGCACCCCTCCCGATCCCTCCGGGTATCTCTTCAAGCCACAGCTAAAGGTAGTAAACAAAAAACAGAAGAAATCAAACACAGAATAATAAGAAATACAGTCAGCAGAGACCTCTCCACGCCGACGGCCCACTGTGCTCACACAGCGTTCGGAAGTCTGACCTCGCAGCGTTAAGGCAGTGAAAACCCGCAGGCAAAGAGCTGCTTTGTTCCCTATAGCCCCGGCGGTGCCCGCAGGACTCGGAGCTGCCGGGGCTGCCCTCGGTGCCACTGCCCCAGCACTGCGCCGCTCGGAGCCCACGCAGGTCGTGGCTGAAGGGCTGCTGGCACTGCCGCAGCCAACCGACCCATCGCTTCCCATTGCTCGGGCAGCTCTGAGGGCAGCGCGAGCCCTGTGCCATCGGAGGGCTCTGCCGTGGCTCGGCTCCGGCGCTCCACGAGCCCGACGGCTTTGGAACGGCGCGTTGGGTTTTATGGGGAGGGGGTTTTTCAGCCGGAGGGCGACGGCAACCCGTTCCGGCGCGTCCAAGGAGGTCGTGGGGCGAGAGGGGGGTGGCACGACGGGTCTGTGGGCGGCGCGGAGCCGCGAAGGGCTGAAGGAAGGGCTCAGGGAGCCGGGAGGGGAGAGCTGCAGATGAGCCCGAGGGCCGCGCGGGGCTGAGCCTGCTGTGCTGGGAGCCGGAGCGGCGCCACGGGGGGGCACAGGGCTGGAACCCCTCTGCTGTGGGGACAGGGAGGGAGCTGCGGCTGTGCGGCACGGAGCGGGCTCGGAGGAGGCCGTGCGGTGGCCTTCCAGGACCCGGAGGGGCCTATGGGAAAGCTGGGCAGGGACAGCATAAGGGCGAGGGGTGACGGGACGAGGGGAAACGGCTTTGCAGTTCAAGGGGGGAGATCGAGAGCGGGCAATAGGAAGGCGTTCTCTATGGGGAACGGGTTGTCCAGGGAGGTGTGGGTGCCCCATCCCTGCAGGCATTCCAGGCCAGGCTGGATGTGGCTCTGGGCAGCCTGGGCTGCTGGTTGGGGACCTGCACATGGCGGGGGGGTGGAACTCAATGAGCACTGTGGGCCTTTGCAAGCCAGGCCATTCTATGATCCTATGGGTCTCTCTGTGTCCCTGTGGGGTCCCCATGGGAGATCTATGGGGTCCCTATGAGTCTCTATGAGTCTATGGGGATTTATGTGTCCCTGTGGGGTCCCCATGGGAGATCTATGGGTTCCCTATGGGTCTCTATGGGGATTTATGTGTCCCTGTGGGGTTTCCATGGGAGATCTATGGGGTCCCTATGAGTCTCTATGAGTCTATGGGGATTTATGTGTCCCTGTGGGGTCACCATGGGAAATCTATGGGGTCTGAGTCTCTGTGGGGATCTATGTGTCCCTAGGGACCCCCATAGGGACCCCATATGGGGGATCTGTGTGTCCCTATGTGTCTCTTGGTGTCCCTGCACACAGCAGGGGGTTGAAAGCCGATGAACGTTATGGTCCTTTTCAACCCAGGCCATCCTATGATCCTATGGGTCTCTCTGTGTCCCTGTACAGGATCTATGGGTCCCTATGGGTCTCTATGAGTCCCTATGGGGATTTGTGTGTCCCTGAGGGGTCCCCATGGGAGATCTATGGGGTCTCTGTGAGTCTCTGTGGGGATCTTTGTGTCCCTGTGGGATCCCTATGGGGATTCTGTGGGTCCCTATGGGGACTTATGGGGGATCTGTGTGTCCCTATGGGGGATCTATGGGTCTCTGTGTCCCTGTGGGGGATCTGTGTGTCCCTATGTGTCCCTGTGTGTCCCCATCCCTGCAGGCATTCCAGGCCAGGCTGGATGTGGCTCTGGGCAGCCTGGGCTGCTGGTTGGGGACCCTGCACATAGCGGGGGGTGGAAGTGGATGAGCAGTGTGGGCCTTTGCAAGCCAGGCCATTCTATGATCCTATGGGTCTCTCTGTGTCCCTGTGGGGTCCCCATGGGGATTTATGTGTCCCTGTGGGGTCCCCATGGGAGATCTGTGGGGTCTCTATGAGTCACTGTGGGGATATTTGTGTCCCTGTGGGGTCCCCATGGGAGATCTGTGAGGTCCCTCTGAGTCTCTATGGGGATCTGTGTGTCCCTGTGGGGGCCGCATGGGGGATCTATGGGGTCTCTATGAGTCTCTGTGGGGATTTATGTGTCCCTGTGGGGTCCCCATGGGGGATCTATGGGGTCTCTATGAGTCTCTGGGGATTTTTGTGTCCCTGTGGGGTTTCCATGGGAGATCTATGGGGTCCCTATGAGTCTCTATGGGGATCTTTGTGTCCCTGTGGGATCCCTATGGGGGATCTGTGGGTCCCTATGGGGGCCCTTATGTGTCCCTGTGGGGGATCTGTGTGTCCCTATGTGTCCCATGGTGTCCCTGCACATAGCCGGGGGGTGGAACTCAATGAGCAGTGTGGGCCTTTGCAAGCCAGGCCATCCTATGATCCTATGGGTCTCTCTGTGTCCCTGTGGGGTCCCTATGGGTCTCTATGGGTCCCTATGGGGATTTATGTGTCCCTGTGGGGTCCGCATCAGAGATCTGTGGGGTCCGTATGAGTCTCTATGGGGATTTATGTGTCCCTGTGGGGTCCCCATCAGAGATCTGTGGGTTCCCTATGGGTCTCTATGGGGATTTATGTGTCCTTTGGGGTCCCCATGGGAGATCTATGGGTTCCCTATGGGTCTCTATGGGGATTTATGTGTCCCTCTGGGGTCCCCATGGGGGATCTATGGGGTCTCTATGAGTCTCTGTGGGGATCCATGTGTCCCTATGGGGGATGTGAGTGTCCCTGTGTGTCCCTATGGGGGGGATCTATGGGTCTCTGTGTCCCTATGGGGGATGTGAGTGTCCCTATGTGTCCCTATGGGGGGGATCTATGGGTCTCTGCGTCCCTATGGGGGATGTGAGTGTCCCTATGTGTCCCATGGTGTCCCCGCACACAGCCGGGGGTGGAACTCAATGAGCACTGTGGGCCTTTGCAAGCCAGGCCATCCTATGATCCTATGGGTCTCTTTGTGTCCCTGTGGGGTCCCTATGGGTCTCTATGGGGATTTATGTGTCCCTGTGGGGATTTATGTGTCCCTGTGGGGTCCCCATGGGAGATCTATGGGGTCCCTATGGGTCTCTATGAGTCTCTATGGGGATCTTTGTGTCCCTCTGGGGTCCCCACGGGGGATCTATGGGGTCCCTATGTGTCACTATGTGTCTACGGGGATCTGTGTGTCCCTATGGGGTCCCTATGGGGGATGTGTGTGTCCCTATGGGTCCCTATGTGTCCCTGCACACAGCAGGGGGTGGAACTCAATGAGCACTGTGGGCCTTTGCATCCCACTCCATCCTATGATCCTATGGGTCTCTCTGTGTCCCTGTGGGGGATCTATGGGTCCCTATGGGTCTCTATGGGGATTTATGTGTCCCTGTGGGGTCCCCATGGGATTTCTATGGGGTCCCTATGGGTCTCTATGAGTCTCTATGGTGATCTGTATGTCCCTGTGGGGTCCCCATGGGGGATCTATGGGGTCTCTATGAGTCACTGTGGGGATATTTGTGTCCCTATGGGGGATGTGTGGGTCCCTATGGGGGCCCTTATGTGTCCCTATGGGGGATGTGAGTGTCCCTATGTGTCCCTATGGGGGATGTGAGTGTCCCTATGTGTCCCTATGGGGGGGATCTATGGGTCTCTGTGTCCCTATGGGGGATGTGAGTGTCCCTATGTGTCCCTATGGGGGGGATCTATGGGTCTCTGTGTCCCTATGGGGGATGTGAGTGTCCCTATGTGTCCCTATGGGGGGGATCTATGGGTCTCTGTGTCCCTATGGGGGATGTGAGTGTCCCTATGTGTCCCTATGGGGGGGATCTATGGGTCTCTGTGTCCCTATGGGGGATGTGAGTGTCCCTATGTGTCCCTTGGTGTCCCCGCACACAGCCGGGGGTGGAACTCAATGAGCGCTGTGGGCCTTTGCAAGCCAGGGCCATCCTATGATCCTATGGGTCTCTCTGTGTCCCTGTGGGGGATCTATGGGTCCCTATGGGTCTCTATGAGTCTCTATGGGGATTTATGTGTCCTGTGGGGTCCCCATGGGAGATCTATGGGGTCCCTATGCGTCTCTGAGTCTCTATGGGGATTTATGTGTCCCTCTGGGGTCCCCATGGGGGATCTATGGGGTCTCTATGAGTCTCTGTGGGGATCCATGTGTCCCTATGGGGGATGTGAGTGTCCCTATGTGTCCCTATGGGGGGGATCTATGGGTCTCTGTGTCCCTATGGGGGATGTGAGTGTCCCTATGTGTCCCTATGGGGGATGTGAGTGTCCCTGTGTGTCCCATGGTGTCCCCGCACACAGCCGGGGTTGGACCTCAATGAGCGCTGTGGGTCTTCGCATCCCTCTCCATCCTCTGCCCTACGTGAGGGCGGTGAGGCGCAGAACCGCTGCCCCACAGCGGCCGTGGCTGCCCCCCAAGTGCCGTTCCCCACAGCCCACAGTCCAGGCGCGGCCCTCAGCCCTCCGCTGTGCCCCCCAGGTCTGGATTTCCTCCTCCCCAAGGCCGGCTTCTTCTGCCACATCTGCTCGCTCTTCTACTCCGACGAGAGC
>NC_052535.1:90436601-90437909 GCF_016699485.2 Gallus gallus
GGAGCTGTGACCCTCAGCTCAGCCCCCCACATCCACATTGTCCCCCATCCCAACGCCCCCCATCCCACCCCCCCCAACTGCACTCCATGCCCCCCCCCCTGAGCTGTGACCCTCAGCTCACCCCCCTCATCCCACCCCCCCCCCAACTGCACTCCGTAGCCCCCACCCCCCCCCGTGCTATGACTCTCAGCTCAGCCCCCCCACATCCACATTGTCCCCCATCCCTACACCCCCCATCCCACTCCTGTCCCCCCCCAGATGCACTCCTTGGCCCCTCCCCACCCCCCCCGAGCTGTGACCCTCAGCTCAGCCCCCCCACATCCACATTGTCCCCCATCCCACCCCCCCCCCCCCCCATCTGCACTCCTTGGCCCCTCCCCCCCCCTCCCACTCCCCCCCCCCCATCTCCATCCGCCCCCCACCCCTGCAGCGCTGCCCGCCGCGGTGCCGCCATGCTGCGCTGCGTGCTGCTGCGCGCCCAACTGCGCCGCCCCGATAAGGGGGACCGGCAGAGCGACCCCGTGGCCAGCCTGACCTTCCGAGGTGAGAGCCGGGGGGCCCCGCCGCGCCTTTGGGGTGGGGGGGAGGTTGGGGGGGGGGTTTGGCAGCCCTTCTCGCTCCGCTCCATCCCTGAGTCCCCACAGAGCCTCCGCCGCTGGGAGCGCTTCGGTCCCCTCCGTCCCGTTCTGTGTTGGGAATGGGGGCGTCCCGATGGTGGGAAATGGGGTCCATCCCATCGCTGCGCGCTCTGCGGGGCGGTTCGTCCTTTGGGATGGGGGTTCTGTTCCCCTAAAGGTTGGGGAACACCCTGAGGTCGGGCACTGAGGACCCTATGGGGGTCCATCCCATTGCTTTTAGGGCTCCGGGGGCTGCGTGTCCTTTGGGATGGGGGTTCTGTTCCCCTAAATGTTGGGAACCCCCTGAGGTTCGGCACTGAGGACCCTATGGGGGTCCATCCCATCGCTGTGGGCTCCAAAGGGCTGCACATCCTTTGGGGCTGGGGGTTCTGTTCCCCCAAATGTTGGGGAACCCCCCGAGATTGGTGACTGAGGACACCCCAGGAGTTGTGAATGAGACCCCCTGAGCGTTATGAATGGGGACCCCACGAGATTTATGAATGGGGACCCCCCAAGATCTGTGACTGAGGACCCTATGGGGCTCCATCCCATCGCTGTGGGCTCCAAAGGGCTGCACATCCTTTGGGGATGGGGGTTCTGTACCCCTAAATGTTGGGGAACCCCCCGAGATTGGTGACTGAAGACCCCCCAAAAGCTGTGAATGAGACCCCCTGAGCCTTATGAATGGGAA
>NW_024095936.1:0-24491 GCF_016699485.2 Gallus gallus
GGGGGTTGGGGGGCAAAGGGGGGGTCGGGGGGGGCAATGGGGGGGTTTGGGGGGCGAAAAGGGGGATCAAGGGGGCAAAGGGGGGTGGGGGGGCAAAAGGGGGGGTTTGGGGGGCAAAGGGGGGTCGGGGGGGGCAGTGGAGGGGTGAAAGGAGAGGATAGGAAGAGAAAGCGGAGCGAAGTGAGGCGACAGAGGGCGGCTTTGGGGGGGGGGGGGGGGGCGCAGAGGGTGGGGGGGCTGCGGGGTATTGCACCCCCCCACAGCCAATATACCCCAATAGAGAGGGAGACACCCCCTCCCCCCCCCCGCCCCACAGGACCCCTCCCCATGTAGAGGGATCCCCCCCCCATATACCCCCATATAGAGACCCCCCCCATAGACCCCCATGTACAGAGACCCCCCCCGCCCCATAGACCCCATATAGAGACCCCCCCACCCCATACACCCCCATAGAGAGACCCCCCCACCCCCATAGACCCCCATATAGAGACCCCCCCATAGACCCCCATGTACAGAGACCCCCCCCACCCCATATACTCCCATGTACAGAGACCCCCCCCGCCCCATAGACCCCCATATACAGGGACCCACCCCATAGACCCGCATATAGAGAGACCCCCCACCCCATACACCCCCATGTACAGAGACCCCCCCCGCCCCATACACCCCCATATAGAGACCCCCCCACCCCATACACCCCCATGTACAGAGACCCCCCCGCCCCATACACCCCATGTACAGAGACCCCCCCGCCCCATACACCCCCATATAGAGACCCCCCCCACCCCATAGACCTCCATATAGAGACCCCCCCACCCCATACACACCCATGTAGAGATCCCCCCACCCCATATAGCCCCCATACAGAGACTCTCCCACCCCATACACCCCATGTACAGAGACCCTCCCCGCCCCATAGAACCCCATATAGAGACCCCCCACCCCATATAGCCCCCATATAGAGACTCCCCCACCCCATAGACCCCCATATAGAGACCCCCCCATCCCATACACCCCATATAGAGACCCCCCACCCCATACACCCCAATGTAGAGAGACCCCCCCCTGCCCCATAGACCCCCATATACAGCCCCCCCCATATACCTCAATGTAGAGAGACCCCCCACACCCCATATAACCCCCATATAGAGACTCCCCCACCCCATACAACCCAATGTAGAGACCCCCCACCCCATAGACCGCAATGTAGAGAGACCCCCCCCGCCCCATAGACCCCCATATAGAGAGACCCCCCCACCCCATACACCCCCATGTACAGAGACCCCCCCGCCCCATACACCCCCATTTAGACACACCCCCACCCCATATAGCCCCATGTACAGAGACCCCCCCCCGCCCCATGGACCCCCATATAGAGACCCCCCCCGCCCCATAGACCCCCATAGAGAGACCCCCCCACCCCATACACCCCAATGAAGTGAGACCCCCTCCCATGTAGAAGGACCCCCCCGCCCCATAGACCCCCATATAGAGACCCCCCCCACCACATAGACCTCCATATAGAGAGACCACCCCCATATACCCCCATGTAGAGTGAATGCCCCCCCCTCACCCCATACACCCCAATGGAGACCCCCCCCCACCCCATAGACCGCAATGTAGAGACCCCCCAACCCCATATACCCCAATATAGAGAGACCCCCCCACCCCATATACACCCCCATATAGAGACCCCCCCCACCCCATACACGCCAATGGAGACCCCCCCACCCCATAGACCCCCATATAGAGAGACCCCCCCCGCCCCATATACCCCCATATAGAGACCCCCCACCCCATAGACTCCAATGTAGAGAGACCCCCCCGCCCCATAGACCCCCATATAGAGACCCCCCCGCCCCATAGACCCCCATATGGAGACCCCCCCACCCCATAGACCCCCATGTACAGAGACCCCCCCCGCCCCATAGACCCCCATATAGAGACCCCCCCACCCCATAGACCCCCATAGAGACCCCCCCCCATAGACCCCCATGTATAGAGACCCCCACCCCATAGACCCCCATATACAGACCCCCCCCACCCCATAGACCCCCATGTACAGAGACCCCCCTGCCCCATAGACCCCCATAGAGAGACCCCCCACCCCATATAGCCCCATGTACAGAGACCCCCCCCGCCCCATAGACCCCCATATAGAGACCCCCCCACCCCATACACCCCAATGAAGAGTGACCCCCTCCCGTGTAGAAGGACCCCCCCCACCCCATAGACCCCCATATAGAGACCCCCCCCCGCCCCATAGACCCCCATATAGAGACCCCCCCACCCCATACACCCCCATAGAGAGACCCCCCCACCCCATAGACCCCCATATAGAGACCCCCCCATAGACCCCCATGTACAGAGACCCCCCCCACCCCATAGACCCCCATGTACAGAGACCCCCCCGCCCCATAGACCCCCATATAGAGACCCCCCCCATAGACCCCCATGTATAGAGACCCCCCCACCACATAGACCCCCATATAGAGAGACCACTCCCATAGACCCCCATGTAGAGTGAATGCCCCCCCCCCACCCCATACACCCCAATGGAGACCCCCCACCCCGTAGACCCCCATATAGAGAGACCCCCCCCCGCCCCATAGACCCCCATATAGAGACCCCCCACCCCATATAGCCCCCATATAGAGACCCCCCCACCCCATATAGCCCCCATATAGAGACTCCCCCACCCCATAGACCCCCCATATAGAGACCCCCCACCCCATATAGCCCCCATATAGAGACCCCCCCCCCATAGACCCCCATATAGAGACCCCCCACCCCATACACCCCAGTGTAGAGAGACCCCCCCCCCCCCCATAGCCCCATATAGAGACCCCCCCTGCCCCATAGACCCCCATAGAGAGACATTGCAATGCATGCAGGGCTGCAAAGCTCCGTGCATTGCAATGCATGCAGTGCTGCAAGGAGGAAGGCGTTGCAAAGGGCCGTGCATTGCAAAGCTCCGTGCATTGCAGTGCATGCAGTGCTGCAAAGAGGAAGGCACTGCAAAGGGCTGTGCATTGCAAAGTGCTGTGCATTGCAAAGCTCCGTGCATTGCAAAGCTCCGTGCATTGCAAAGCTCCGTGCATTGCAAAGCTGCATACATTGCAAAGCTCTGTGCATTGCAAAGCTCCACACATTGCAAAGCTCTGAGCATTGCAAAGCACTCAGGACTGCAAAGCTCTGTGCATTGCAAAGCTGCATACATTGCAAAGCTCCGTGCATTGCAAAGCTCCGTGCATTGAAAAGCTGCATGCATTGCAAAGCTCCACGCATTGCAGAGCTCTGCGTATTTCAAAGCTCCGTGCACTGCAAAGCTCCACGCATTGCAGAGCTCCGTGCATTGCAATGCATGCAGTGCTGCAAAGCTCTGTGCATTGCAAAGCTCCGTGCATTGCAAAGCTCCGTGCATTGCAAAGCACTCAGGACTGCAAAGCTCCGTGCATTGCAAAGCTCCACGCATTGCAAAGCTCCACACATTGCAAAGCTCCACACATTGCAAAGCTCCGTGCATTGCAATGCATGCAGTGCTGCAAAGCTCTGTGCATTGCAAAGCGCTCCATGCACTGCAAAGCTCCGTGCATTGCAAAGCTCCCTGCATTACAAAGCTCTGTGCATTGCAAAGCTCCGTGCATTGCAAAGCTGCATACATTGCAAAGCTCCACGCATTGCAGAGCTCCGTGCATTGCAAAGCACTCAGGACTGCAAAGCTCCATACATTGCAACGCTCCGTGCATTGCAAAGCTCCGTGCATTGCAAAGCTCCACACATTGCAAAGCTCCGTGCATTGCAACGCTCCGTGCATTGCAAAGCTCCACGCATTGCAAAGCTCTGTGCATTGAAAAGCTGCATGCATTGCAAAGCTGCACGCACTGCAAAGCTCCACGCATTGCAAAGCTCCCTGCATTGCAAATGAGCACGCAGTGCAAAGCGCTCTGCAAAGCTGGACGGGGGACAGCCGGACATACGGACATGGGGACACCGCGGGGACATGGGGACACATGGGGGGACATAGGGACCATAGGGGGACATAGGGACCACAGGGACCCATAGGGACACATAGGGACATGTAGGGACCATAGGGGAACACATAGGGACCATAGGGACACTTAAGGACACATAGGGACCATAGGGACACATAGGGACATGTAGGGACCCATAGAGGGACTTAGGGACACATAGGGACCCATAGGGACACATAGGGACACATAGGGACACGTAGCGGCCATAGGGACCCATAGAGGGACATAGGGACCATAGGGACCATAGGGACTCATAGGGACCATAGGGGGACATAGGGACATGTAGGGACCATAGGGACCATAGGGACATGTAGGGACACATAGGGACATAGGGACCCATAGGGACACATAGGGACACATAGGGACACGTAGCGGCCATAGGGACCCATAGAGGGACATAGGGACCATAGGGACCATAGGGACTCATAGGGACCATAGGGGGACATAGGGACATGTAGGGACCATAGGGACCATAGGGACTCATAGGGACCCATAGGGACACACAGAGACACATAGGGACCATAGGGACACATAGGGACAAATAGAGGGATGTAGGGACCCATACAGGGAGATAGGGACCCATAGGGACACATAGGGACACATAGGGACCATAGGGACATATATGGACCCATAGGGGGACACATAGGGACCCATAGGGACCCATAGAGAGACATAGGGACACATAGAGGGACATGTAGGGATACATAGGGACACATAGGGACACATAGGGGCATGTAGGGACACATAGGGACCATAGGGACCCATAGGGCCACATAGGGACCATAGGGACCCATAGAGGGACATAGGGACACATAGGGACACATAGGGACTCATAGAGGGACATAGGGACTCATAGGGACCCATAGGGCCACATAGGGACCATAGGGACCACAGGGACCCATAGGGACACATAGGGACCATAGGGACTCATAGGGACCCATAGGGACACATAGGGACACACAGGGACATGTAGAGGGACATAGGGACTCATAGGGACCATAGGGGGACATAGGGACATGTAGGGACCATAGGGACCATAGGGACTCATAGGGACCCATAGGGACACACAGAGACACATAGGGACCATAGGGACACATAGGGACAAATAGAGGGATGTAGGGACCCATACAGGGAGATAGGGACCCATAGGGACACATAGGGACACATAGGGACCATAGGGACATATATGGACCCATAGGGGGACACATAGGGACCCATAGGGACCCATAGAGAGACATAGGGACACATAGAGGGACATGTAGGGATACATAGGGACACATAGGGACACATAGGGGCATGTAGGGACACATAGGGACCATAGGGACCCATAGGGCCACATAGGGACCATAGGGACCCATAGAGGGACATAGGGACACATAGGGACACATAGGGACTCATAGAGGGACATAGGGACTCATAGGGACCCATAGGGCCACATAGGGACCATAGGGACCACAGGGACCCATAGGGACACATAGGGACCATAGGGACTCATAGGGACCCATAGGGACACATAGGGACACACAGGGACATGTAGAGGGACATAGGGACTCATAGGGACCATAGGGGGACATAGGGACATGTAGGGACCATAGGGACACATAGGGACCATAGGGACATGTAGGGACCCATAGAGGGACATAGGGGGACATAGGGACATGTAGGGACCCATAGAGGGACATAGGGACCATAGGGACCATAGGGACACATAGAGACACATAGGGACATGTAGGGACACACAGGGTCACATAGGTACCATAGAGACCCATAGAGGGACACAGGGGGACATAGTGGGACATAGGGACACATAGGGACCATAGAGACCTATAGGGACACATAGGGACCACAGGGACACATAGGGACATATATGGACACATAGGGACTCATAGAGGGACATAGGGACCATAAGGACATGTAGGGCCACATAGGGACACATAGGGGCACATAGGGACCATAGGGACACATAGGGACCCATAGGGACACATAGGGACATGTAGGGACATGTAGGGACACACAGGGACACATAGGGACCATAGAGACCTATAGGGACACATAGGACCACAGGGACACATAGGGACATATATGGACACATAGGGACACACAGAGGGACATAGGGACTCATAGGGACACATAGCGACCATAGGGACACATAGGGGGACATAGGGACACATAGAGGGACATGGGGACACATAGGGGCACATAGGGGCCATAGGGACCATAGGGACACATAGGGACCACAGGGACACATAGGGACATATATGGACCCATAGGGGGACACATAGGGACAGATATGGACACATAGGGACACATAGAGGGACATAGGGACCCATAGGGACACACAGGGACCATAGGGACACGTAGGGACACATAAGGACATATATGGACCCATAGGGACACATAGAGGGACATAGGGACTCATAGGGACACATAGGGACCATAGGGACATGTAGGGACCCATAGAGGGACATAGGGACCCATAGGGACACACAGGGACCATAGGGACACGTAGGGACACATAGGGACATGTAGGGACACATAGGGACACATAGGGACACATAGGGACATATATGGACACATAGGGACACATAGAGGGACATAGGGACTCATAGGGGCACATAGGGACACATAGGGACCATAGGGACACATAGAGGGACATAGGGACACATAGGGACCATAGGGACATGTAGGGACCCATAGAGGGACATAGGGACCCATAGGGACACACAGGGACCATAGGGACACGTAGGGACCGTAGGGACATGTAGGGATACATAGGGACACATAGGGACATATATGGACCCATAGGGGGACACATAGGGACCATAGGGATCCATAGAGGGACATATAGGGACATATATGGACCCAAAGGGACCCATAAAGGGACATAGGGACTCATCCATGGGGGGGTGGCTCAGGGCTGTCCCCATAGAGGGGTTGGGGTGTCCCCATGGATGGCTCAGGGCTGTCCCCATAGAGGGGTTGGGGTGTCCCCATGGATGGCTCAGGGCTGTCCCCATGGGGTGACCCCACAGCCGATGTCTGTGCAGTGGGGCAGCAGCCCCACAGCCCCACGTGCCCACACGGCCCCCCCACTCACAGCTCCCCCCCACCGCTCCCCACTACGGCCACTCGGGGGGCAGTGGGGCCGACCCCACAGACCCCACAGACCCCACAGACCCCACAGACCCCACAGACCCCACAGACCCCACAAACCCCACAGACCCCACAGACCCCACAGAGGAGATGCTCAGAGACGGCTGATGCAGCCCTGACCGCCATACACTGCGTGGGCCCCAAAGCCATGGGGTGAGGGTCCCCAAACCATAAGACCACAGCAGCCGCCACCCCAAATCCCACTCCCCACCCCAAATCCATAGGCTGAGGGTCCCAAACCCATAGCACCACAGCAGCCCCCACCCCAAATCCCACTCCCCATCCACAACCCATCCACAGTGTCGGCTCCAAAGCTATAGGGTGAGGATAAACCACCATAGCACCATAGAAGACCCCACCCCAAATCCCACTTCCCATCCAAAATCTGTAGGTTGAGGGTCCCATAACGCCCATAACACCCATTGGACCCATAGCACCACAGCAGCCCCCACCCCAAACCCCTCCCCAACCCAATCCCAACCACCCCAAATCCCCCCACCCCAAATCCCCCCCACCCCACCGACTCCACAACCTCAGAGCTGCCCCTACACTGCACCACTCACCCCAAGAAGTGCCCACCTCCCACCTCCGGAGCCGCGTCAGCCCCCAACCCCACATTGGGGTCCGGCAATGGGGTCCCCCCGTAGGGGTCCCCCCACCCCAAATCCCCCCCACCCCAAATCCCCCCCACCCCACCGACTCCACAACCACAGAGCTGCCCCTACACCGCACCACTCACCCCAAGAAGTGCCCACCTCCCACCTGCGGATCCACAGCGGCCCCCAACCCCACATGGGGGTCCGGCAATGGGGTCCCCAACCCATAACACCACAGCAGACCCCAACCCAAATCCCACTCCCCATCCAAATCCCAACCACCGCATTGGCTCCAAAGCCATGGGGTGACGATAACCCATCAGAGCACCATAGAAGACCCCACCCCAAATCCCACTCCCATCCACAACCCAACTACAGTGTTGGCTCCAAAGCTATAGGGTGAGGATAACCCACCATAGCACCATAGAAGACCCCACCCCAAATCCCACTCCCATCCACAATCCAACAATTGTGTTGGCTCCAAAGCTATAGGGTGAGGATAACCCATCACACACCTCCCCCGGACCCCACCCCAAATCCCACTCCCCACCCAAAAGCCATGGGCTGAGGGTCCCCGACCCATAGCACCACAGCAGCCCCCACCCCAAATCCCTCCCCAACCCAATCCCAACCACCACATCGGCTCCAAAGCTATGGGGTGAGGATAACCCACCATAGTATCATAGAAGACCCCACCCCAAATCCCACCCCCATCCAAAATCCATGGGCTGAGGGTCCCCCACCCATAACACCACAGCAGCCCCCACCCCAAATCCCCCCCACCCCAAATCCCCCCCACCCCACGGACTCCACAACCACAGAGCTGCCCCTACACCGCACCACTCACCCCAAGAAGTGCCCACCTCCCACCTGCGGATCCGCAGCGGCCCCCAACCCCACATTGGGGTCCGGCAATGGGGTCCCCCCGTAGGGGTCCCCCCACCCCAAATCCCCCCCACCCCACTGACTCCACAACCACAGAGCCGCCCCTACACCGCACCACTCACCCTTCCCCACTCACCCCTAAGAAGTGCCCACCTCCCACCTGCGGAGCCGCGGCGGCCCCCAACCCCACATTGGGGTCCGGCAATGGGGTCCCCCACCCATAACACCACAGCAGCCCCCACCCCAAATCCCACTCCCCATCCAAATCCCAACCACCGCATCGGCTCCAAAGCTATAGGGTGAGGATAACCCACCATAGCACTACAGCAGACCCCACCCCAAATCCCACCCCCATCCAAAATCCATGGGCTGAGGGTCCCTGACCCATAACACCACAGCAGCCCCCACCCCAAATCCCCCACCCCAAACCCCCCCCACCCCAAATCCCCCCCACCCCACCGACTCCACAACCACAGAGCTGCCCCTACACCGCACCACTCACCCCTAAGAAGTGCCCACCTCCCACCTCCAGATCCGCAGCAGCCCCCAACCCCACATGGGGTCCGGCAATGGGGTCCCCTTGTGGGGGTCCCCCCACCCCAAATCCCCCCCACCCCAAATCCCCCCCACCCCACCGACTCCACAACCACAGAGCCGCCCCTACACCGCACCACTCACCCCTAAGAAGTGCCCACCTCCCACCTGCGGAGCCACGGTGGCCCCCAACCCCACATTGGGGTCCGGCAATGGGGTCCCCCACCCATAACACCACAGCAGCCCCCACCCCAAATTCCCCCCCAACCCAATCCCAACCACCACATTGGCTCCAAAGCCATGGGGTGACGATAACCCACCATAGTATCATAGAAGACCCCACCCCAAATCCCACTCCCATCCAAATCCCAACCACAGCGTTGGCTCCAAATCTATAGGGTGAGGATAACCCATCACACACCTCCCCCGGACCCCACCCCAAATCCCACTCCCCACCCAAAAGCCATGGGCTGAGGGTCCCCAACCCATAACACCACAGCAGCCCCCACCCCAAATCCCACCCCCATCCAAATCCCAACCACCGCATTGGCTCCAAAGCTATAGGGTGAGGATAACCCACCATAGCACCATAGAAGACCCCACCCCAAATCCCACTCCCCACCCCAAAGCCATAGGCTGAGGGTCCCCCACCCATAGCACCACAGCAGCCCCCACCCCAAATCCCCCCCACCCCACGGACTCCACAACCACAGAGCTGCCCCTACACCGCACCACTCACCCCAAGAAGTGCCCACCTCCCACCTGCGGAGCCGTGGCGGCCCCCAACCCCACATGGGGTCCGGCAATGGGGTCCCCCCGTGGGGTTCCCCCCACCCCAAATCCCCCCCACCCCAAATCCCCCCTACCCCACTGACTCCACAACCACAGAGCCGCCCCTACACCGCACCACTCACCCCAAGAAGTGCCCACCTCCCACCTGTGGATCTGCAGTGGCCCCCAACCCCACATTGGGGTCCGGCAATGGGGTCCCCCACCCATAACACCATAGAAGACCCCACCCCAAATCCCACTCCCCATCCAAATCCCAACCACCGCATCGGCTCCAAAGCCATGGGGTGACGATAACCCATCAGAGCACCATAGAAGACCCCACCCCAAATCCCACTCCCCACCCAAAATCCATAGGCTGAGGGTCCCCCACCCATAACACCACAGCAGCCCCCACCCCAAACCCCTCCCCAACCCAATCCCAACCACCCCAAATCCCCCCCACCCCAAATCCCCCCACCCCATGGACTCCACAACCACAGAGCTGCCCCTACACCGCACCACTCACCCCTAAGAAGTGCCCACCTCCCACCTGCGGAGCCACGGTGCCCCCCACCCCACATGGGGTCCGGCAAAGGGGTCCCCCCGTAGGGGTCCCCCCACCCCAAACCCCCCCACCCCACGGACTCCACAACCACAGAGCCGCCCCTACACCGCACCACTCACCCTTCCCCACTCACCCCTAAGAAGTGCCCACCTCCCACCTGCGGATCCGCGGCGGCCCCCAACCCCACATGGGGGTCCGGCAATGGGGTCCCCTTGTGGGGGTCCCCCCACCCCAAATCCCCCCCACCCCATGGACTCCACAACCACAGAGCTGCCCCTACACCGCACCACTCACCCCTAAGAAGTGCCCACCTCCCACCTGCGGATCCGCAGCGGCCCCCAACCCCACATGGGGTCCGGCAATGGGGTCCCCCACCCATAACACCACAGCAGCCCCCACCCCAAATCCCCCCCACCCCATGGACTCCACAACCTCAGAGCCGCCCCTACACCGCACCACTCACCCTTCCCCACTCACCCCTAAGAAGTCCCCACCTCCGGAGCCGCAGCGGCCCCCAACCCCACATTGGGGTCCGGCAATGGGGTCCCCCACCCATAACACCACAGCAGACCCCACCCCAAATCCCCCCCACCCCAAATCCCCCCCACCCCATCGACTCCACAACCTCAGAGCTGCCCCTACACCGCAGCACTCACCCCTAAGAAGTGCCCACCTCCCACCTGCGGAGCCGCCGCGGCCCCCAACCCCACATGGGGGTCCGGCAATGGGGTCCCCCCGTGGGGGTCCCCCGCACCCCAAATCCCCCCCACCCCACCGACTCCACAACCTCAGAGCCGCCCCTACACCGCACCACTCACCCTTCCTGACTCACCCCTAAGAAGTGCCCACCTCCCACCTGCGGATCCGCGGCGGCCCCCAACCCCACATTGGGGTCCGGCAATGGGGTCCCCCACCCATAACACCACAGCAGACCCCAACCCAAATCCCACTCCCCACCCCAAATCCCCCCCACCTCACGGACTCCACAACCTCAGAGCTGCCCCTACACCGCACCCCTCACCCTTCCCCACTCACCCCTAAGAAGTGCCCACCTCCCACCTGCAGATCCGCGGCGGCCCCCAACCCCACATGGGGGTCCGGCAATGGGGTCCCCTTGTGGGGTCCCCCCCCCCCCCCTCACCTGCGTCTCGGAGAGGCGGAGCTGCCTGGCCAGCTCGGAGCGCTCGCGGCCCACCACGTAATGGCAGCGCTGGAAGTGCAGCTCCAGGCCGTAGAGCTGCTCGGCAGTGAAGGACGTGCGGGTCCGTTTGGGCCGGTCCAGGTCCAGGCCTTTGGGGAGCACCATCTCCCGGATCGTCCCTTTGGCATCTGGGGGGGTTACGGGGGAGGGGGGGGGGCAGAGGGGCGTCACGGGGTGAAATTGGGGGGCTGTGGGGTCGGGGGGGGGGCTGCGGGGGGCGCCACGGCCCCAAATGGGTCGCAGGAGTGTCGGTGGTGGGTGGGAAACAGCACCGGAGAGCGGACAGCTCCCGGGGGGGGCGGTGTCCCAAAGGGAAACCCCAACCACCCCATAACAGTCACCCCATTCTGTGACCCCACAACAATGACCCCATTCTGTGACCCCATTCTGTGACCCCACAACAGTCACCCCATTCTGTGACCCCACACCAATGACCCCATTCTGTGACCCCACAACAGTGACCCCACAACAGTCATCCCACAACAGTCACCCCACAACAGTCACCCCACAACAATGACCCCACAACAGTCACCCCACAACAGTGACCCCACACCAATGACCCCATTCTGTGACCCCACAACACTCACCCCACAACAGTCATCCCACAACAGTCACCCCACTCAGTGACCCAACACCAATGACTCCACAACAGTCACCCCATTCTGTGACCCCATTCAGTGACCCCACAACAATGACCCCATTCAGTGACCCCACACTAATGACCCCACAACAGTCACCCCACAACAGTCACCCCACAACAATGACCCCATTCTGTGACCCCACAACAGTCACCCCACAACAATGACCCCACAACAGTCACCCCACAACAGTGACCCCACAACAATGACCCCATTCTGTAACCCCACAACAGTCACCCCACAACTGTGACCCCACAACAGTGACCCCATTCAGTGACCCCATTCAGTGACCCCACAACAATGACCCCATTCTGTGACCCCATTCAGTGACCCCACAACAGTCACCCCACAACAATGACCCCACAACAGTCACCCCACAACAGTCACCCCATTCTGTGACCCCACAACAGTCACCCCACAACAATGACCCCACAACAGTCACCCCACAACACTCACCCCATTCTGTGACCCCACAACAGTCACCCCACAACAGTCACCCCACAACAGTCACCCCACTCAGTGACCCCACATCAATGACCCCAATTAATGACCCCACCACAATGACCCCACACCAGTGACCCCACAACAGTGACCCCAATTAATGACCCCACACAATGACCCCACACAATGACCCCACACCAGCGACGCCACACCAATGACCCAACACAGTGACCCCACAACCAATGACCCCACATCAATCACCCCACTCAATGCCCCCAATTAATGACCCCACACCCAACGACCCCACATCAATGACCCCATTGAGTAACTCCACACCAATGACCCCACACCAATGACCCCATTCAGTGACCCCACACCAATGACCCCACATCAGTGACCCCATTCAGTGACCCCACACCAATGACCCCACACCAATTACCCAACACCAATGTCCCCACAACAGTCACCCCATTCTGTGACCCCACACCAATGACCCCACACCAATGACCCCATTCTGTGACCCCACAACACTCACCCCACAACAGTGACCCCACAACAGTCACCCCACTCAGTGACCCAACACCAATGACCCCACAACAATGACCCCACAACAGTGACCCCACAACAGTGACCCCACAACAGTGACCCCATTCAGTGACCCCACACCCAATGACCCACATCAATAATCCAACACAATGACCCCACACCAGTGACCCCACATCAATGACCCCAATTAATGACCCCACAACACTGACCCCACACCAATGACTCAACACAATGACCCCACAACAGTGACCCCATTGGTGACCCCATTCAGTGACCCCACACCAATGACCCCACATCAATGGCCCCATTTAATGACCCCACACAGTGACCTCAAACCAATGACCCCACACCAATGACCCCACAACAGTGATCCATCTCAACGACCCCACACCAATGACCCCATTCAGTGACCCCACACCAATGACCCCACATCAGTGACCCCATTCAGTGACCCCACAACAATAATCCAACACAATGACCTCACATCAGTGACCCCACATCAACGACCCCACACCAATGACCCCACATCAATGACCCCACATCAGTGGCCCCATTTAATGACCCCACACAGTGACCCCAAACCAATGACCCCACACAATGACCCCACACCAATGACTCCACTCAATGGCCCCACTCAACGGCCCCAATTAATGACCCCACACCAATGACCCCATTCAGTGACCCCACACCAATGACCCCACATCAGTGACCCCATTCAGTGACCCCACAGCAATGACTCCACACACAATGACCCCACACACAATGACCCCACACCACTGACCGACCCGCCACAATGACCCCACACCAATAACCCAACACAATGACCCCACACAATGACCCCACTCAATGGCCCCACTTAACGACCCCACACAATGACCCCACACCAATGACCCCACTCAACGTCCCCACTCAACGGCCCCAATTAATGACCCCACACCCAATGACCCCACATCAATGACCCCATTCAGTGACCCTACACTACTGACCGACCCACCACAATGGCCCCACAGCAATGACCCCAAATCAATGACCCCACACCAATGGCTCCACTCAACGTCCCCACTCAACGGCCCCAATTAATGACCCCACACCCTACGACCCCACATCAATGACCCCATTCAGTGACCCCACACCAATGGCCCCACACCAATGACCCCACATTAATGACACACCACAATGACCCCACATCAGTGACCCCAAACCAATAACCCAACACAATGACCCCACATCAATCACCCCACTCAACGGCCCCAATTAATGACCCCACACCCAACGGCCCCACATCAATGACCCCGTTCAGTGACCCCACACCAATGACCCCATACCCAATGTTCCCACTCCTTGACCCCACTCATTGACCCCACTCAGTGACCCCACACCAATCACCCCACACCAATGACCCCATACCCAATGTTCCCACTCAGTGACCCCACACCAATGACCCCATGCCCAATGTTCCCACTCATTAACCCCACTCAGTGACCCCACTCAACGACCCCACACCATGGCCCCAATTAATGACCCCACACCCAACGACCCCACACCACTGTCCCCACTCATTGACCCCACACCAATGACCCCACATCAATGACCCCATTCAGTGACCCTACACTACTGACCGACCCACCACAATGGCCCCACACCAATGACCCCAAATCAATGACCCCACACCAATGGCTCCACTTAACGACCCCACACAATGACCCCACACCAATGACTCCACTCAACGTCCCCACTCAACGGCCCCAATTAATGACCCCACACCCAATGACCCCACATCAATGACCCCATTCAGTGACCCTACACTACTGACCGACCCACCACAATGGCCCCACACCAATGACCCCAAATCAATGACCCCACACCAATGGCTCCACTTAACGACCCCACACAATGACCCCACACCAATGACTCCACTCAACGTCCCCACTCAACGGCCCCAATTAATGACCCCACACCCAACGACCCCACATCAATGACCCCATTCTGTGACCCCACACCAATGACCCAACTCAACATCACCTCTCAGTGACCCCACACCAACGACCCCACACCATGACCCCAATTAATGACCCCACACCCTACGACCCCACATCAATGACCCCATTCAGTGACCCCACACCAATGACCCCATACCCAATGTTCCCACTCCTTGACCCCACTCATTGACCCCACTCAGTGACCCCACACCAATGACCCCATACCCAATGTTCCCACTCAATGACCCCACACCAATGACCCCATACCCAATGTTCCCACTCCTTGACCCCACTCAGTGACCCCACTCAACGACCCCACACCATGGCCCCAATTAATGACCCCACACCCAACGACCCCACACCGCTGCCCCCACTCATTGACCCCACACTAATGATCCCACATCAATCACCCCACTCAACGGCCCCAATTAATGACCCCACACCCTACGACCCCACATCAATGACCCCATTCTGTGACCCCACACCAATGACCCAACTCAACATCCCCTCTCAGTGACCCCACACCAATGATCCCACACCAATGACCCCATACCCAATGTTCCCACTCAATGACCCCACACCAATGACCCCATACCCAATGTTCCCACACCACTGCCCCCACTCCTTGACCCCACTCATTGACCCCACTCAACGACCCCACACCATGGCCCCAATTAATGACCCCACACCCAACGACCCCACACCACTGCCCCCACTCATTGACCCCACTCATTGACCCCACATCAATCACCCCACTCAACGGCCCCAATTAATGACCCCACACCCAACAACCCCACATCAATGACCCCATTCTGTGACCCCACACCAATGACCCAACTCAACATCCCCTCTCAGTGACCCCACACCAATGATCCCACACCAATGACCCCATACCCAATGTTCCCACTCAATGACCCCACACCAATGACCCCATACCCAATGTTCCCACACCACTGCCCCCACTCCTTGACCCCACTCATTGACCCCACTCAACGACCCCACACCATGGCCCCAATTAATGACCCCACACCCAACGACCCCACACCACTGCCCCCACTCATTGACCCCACACCAATGACCCCACATCAATCACTCCACTCAACGGCCCCAATTAATGACCCCACACCCTACGACCCCACATCAATGACCCCATTCAGTGACCCCACACCAATGGCCCCACACCAATGACCCCACATTAATGACACACCACAATGACCCCACATCAGTGACCCCAAACCAATAACCCAACACTATGACCCCACATCAATCACCCCACTCAACAGCCCCAATTAATGACCCCACACCCTACGACCCCACATCAATGACCCCATTCAATGACCCCACACCAATGACCCCACTCAACAGCCCCAATTAATGACTCCACACCCAACGACCCCACATCAATGACCCCATTCTGTGACCCCACACCAATGACCCCACACCAATGACCCAACTCAACATCCCCTCTCAGCGACCCCACACCAATGATCCCACACCAATGACCCCATACCCAATGTTCCCACTCAATGACCCCACACCAATGACCCCATACCCAATGTTCCCACTCAATGACCCCACACCAATGACCCCATGCCCAATGTTCCCACTCATTAACCCCACTCAGTGACCCCACTCAACGACCCCACACCATGGCCCCAATTAATGACCCCACACCCAACGACCCCACACCACTGCCCCCACTCATTGACCCCACACCAATGACCCCACATCAATCACCCCACTCAACGGCCCCAATTAATGACCCCACACCCTACGACCCCACATCAATGACCCCATTCAGTGACCTCACACCAATGATCCCATACCCAATGTTCCCACTCCTTGACCCCACTCATTGACCCCACTCAGTGACCCCACACCAATGCCCCCTCCCCACTGCCCCCGCACGGCTCTCCCCGCCCCGATGACCCCACAGCGCCGCCCCCACTCGCTGACCCCACAGCCCCCCCCGTGACCCACAGCGCCGCCCCCCCCGGCATGGGGCTGAGCTGCGCTTTCCCAGCTGACTCAGACGCAGTGGGATTACAGAGCGTGTGGGGCGGGGGGGGCACACGCAGAGGGGGGGGTGGCAATAGGGTCAGCGTGGGGACGGCATATAGGGCAATAGGGACCCCACAACTGCGAGCGCAATGGGGACTGCAGGCACAGCTTTGGGGGGGACCCCAACCCGGCGCCGTCCCCCCCCCCCACCAGCAGCAGTGAATGGGGGCGCGTGGGGGTCTACAGCGCAAATAGGGCCGGGGGGGGGACCTCAAATCCGCCCCCCCTATAGGCTATGGGGCAGAGCCGTCCCACAGGGAAGCACAGCTCAGTGCGCACCGTGATGGGAATGGGGGGGGGGGGTCAGAGGGGGGGGGGCGGCCATCTGAGCCCCACATTCACCCCACAGCTGTCGGTGTGCCCCCCCCCGACACTGCTGCACTGCCCCAACCCCACAGTGCTGTGGGGCGGGGGGGCAGAACGACCCTATGGGGGACCCCCCCCCCCCTCCCTGACCAGCAATGGCAGCACAGCCATGAGGGGATGCAGGGCTGAGACCCCCCCGGAGGTGGGGGGGGAGGGATGTGGGGCCGGGGGGGGTCCCGGCCCTATGGATCGTATTTGGGGTGGTGATCCCATATCCCGGGCATTGCAGGGTGAGTTGTAGGGGGTTCGTATGGGAACCCAGAGATATAGGGGGGGGGGTTTGAAGGGGGGGTTTGGGGGTGGGGGGGGGATGGGGTGGGGGTTGAGGGGGGGTTTGAGGGAGAGATGGGGGGGTTTGAAGGGGGGTTTTTGGGGTGGGGGGGGATGGGGTGGGGGGGGGGTTGAAGGGGGTTTTGGGGGGGGGGGGATGGGGGGGGGTTGAAGGGGGTTTTGGGGGGGGGGGATGGGGTGGGGGTTGAGGGGGGTTTTGGGGGGGGGATGGGGGGGTTTTTGGGGTGGGGGGGATGGGGTGGGGGGGGGTTTGAAGGGGGGGGATGGGGGGGGATGGGGTGGGGGTGACGGGGGGTTTTTGGGTGGGGGGGGGATGGGGTGGGGGGGATTTGAGGGGGGTTTGGGGGGGGCGATGGGGGGGTTGAAGGGGGGTTTTTGGGGTGGGGGGGGAAGGGGTGGGGGTTGAGGGGGGTTTTGGGGGGGGATGGGGGGGATGGGGGGGGTTTGAAGGGGGGTCTTTGGGGTGGGGGTTTGAAGGGGGGTTTTGGGGGGGATGGGGAGGGGGTTGAAGGGTGGTTTTTGGGGTGGGGGGGATGGGGGGGATGGGGGGGATGGGGGGGTTTCAGGGGGGGGTTTTTTTGGGGGGGGTTTGGGGGGGGGGGTTTGGGGGGGGATGGGGTGGGGGTTGAGGGGGGGTTTTGGGGTGGGGGGATGGGGGGTTTGAAGGGGGGTTTTGGGGGGGGGATGGGGGGGGTTTGAAGGGTGGTTTTTGGGTGGGGGTTTGAAGGGGGGTTGAGGGGGGGTTTTGGGGTGGGGGGATGGGGGGGGTTTGTAGGGGGGTTTTGGGGTGGGGGGGGATGGGGGGGTTGAGGGGGGGGTTGGGGGGGGATGGGGAGGGGTTGGGGGGGGTTTTGGGGGGGGGGATGGGGGGGGTTTGAAGGGTGGTTTTTGGGGTGGGGGGGATGGGGTGGGGTTGAGGGGGTTTTTGGGGTGGGGGGGGTTGAGGGGGGGGTTTGGGGTGGGGGGGATGGGGGGTTTGAAGGGGGGTTTGGGGGGGGGATGGGGGGGTTGAAGGGGGGTTTTTGGGTGGGGGGGGTGGGGTGGGGGGGATTAAAGGGGTTTTGGGGGGGGGGGAGGGATGGGGGGGTTGATGGGGGTTTTTTGGGGGGGGGGGTGGGGATGAATTGAGGGGACCCGAAAAGTCGTGCAGAGCGATCCACGGCCGGCACGGAAAGGGGGCGGCACCGCCCCCCGCAGCGCAGCGCCGCACGCCAACGGCCCCCGGCGGAGCCGCGGCCGGACGTGGGGGGGTCCCCGCAACGCCCCCCCCCCGCCGCTCCGTCCCCCGTTGGGCCCCATTTGCCCCCAATTCTCCCCGCCACCATTTTGTCCTCTCCGCGACGGCCGCTTTAAGATGGAGCGGACGGCGCTGCGGGGACGGGCGGCCCCGGGGGGGGGGGCGCGGGATTGGGGGGGGGGGCGCGGATGGGGCTGCGGGACCCCCCCGGGTCGGGGACGGCGCTGAGCTCTGAGCGCCCCGCAGCGCCCCGCAGCGCCCCGCAGCGCCCCGCGGCTCCGGCAGCGCTGTCGGGGGATGGCGGGCGGTCGCGATATGCGGGATGGGGGCTGCGCGGCTCCGGGAGCTCTGCGGAGCCGAACCGAACCGAGCCGAGCCGAACTGAGCCGAGCGGAGCCGAACTGAGCCGAGCGGAGCGGAGCCGAACCGAGCGGAGCCGAACAGAGCCGGGCCGAGTCGAGCCGAGCCGAGCTGAGCCGAGCCGAGCCGAGCCGGACCGGGCAGAGCCGTGCCGCTCGAACCGAGCCGGACCGAACCGAGCCAGGCTGAGCCGAGCTGCTCGAACCGAGCCGAGCCGAGCCGAGCCGAGCCGGACCGGGCAGAGCCGTGCCGCTCGAACCGAGCCGGACCGAACCGAGCCAGGCTGAGCCGAGCTGCTCGAACCGAGCCGAGTCGAGCTGAGCCGAGCCGAGCCGGGCCGGGCAGAGCCGAGACGCTCGAACAGAGCCGAGCCGAGCCGAGCCGGGCAGAGCCGGGCTGCTCGAACCGAGCCGAGCCGAGCCGTGCCGCTCGAACCGAGCCGTGCCGAACCGAGCCGAGTCGAGCCGGGCCGAACCGAGCCGAGACGAGCCGAGCCGAGCCGAGCCGAGCCGAGCCGAGCCGAGTCGAGCCGGGCCGGGCAGAGCCGGGCCGGGCAGAGCCGGGCCGCTCGAACAGAGCCAAGCCGAGCCGAGCCGAGCCGTGCCGCTCGAACTGAACCGGGCCGAGCCGGGTCGAACCGAGCCGAGTCGAGCCACGCCGAACCGAGCCGGGTCGAGTCGAGCCGATCGAAACCGAGCCGAGTCGGGCCGGGCCGAGCCGAGCCGCTCGAACAGAGCCGAGCCAAGCCGGGCAGAGCCAAGCTCAGCCGTGCTGCTCGAACCGAGCCGAGCCGGGCCGGACCGAACCGAGCCGAGTCGAGCCACGCCAAACCGAGCCGAGCCGAGTCGGGCCGATCCAAACCGAGCCGAGTCGGGCCGGGCCGAGCCGAGCCGCTCGAACAGAGCCGAGCCAAGCCGGGCAGAGCCAAGCTCAGCCGTGCTGCTCGAACCGAGCCGAAGCCGAGCCGAGCCGAGCCGGGCCGAGCCGGGCCGGGCCGAACCGAGCCGAGTCGAGCTACGCCGAACCGAGCCGAGTCGAGTCGAACCGATCGAAACCGAGCCGAGTCGGGCCGGGCCGGGCCGAGCCGAGTCGCTCGAACAGAGTCGAGCCAAGCCGGGCAGAGCCAAGCTCAGCCGTGCTGCTCGAACCGAGCCGAGCCGAGCCGAGCCGAGCCGAGCCGAGCCGAGCCGAGCCGGGCCGGGCCGAACCGAGCCGCTCGAACCGAGCCGTTGGAACCGAGCCGTTCCGTGCCGCTCAGTGCCCGACTGATGGCGAGCAGCCGAGCGCGGCCCCACACACCGCAACGCGGAGCTCCGGCACCGACCCGACCCGCACCCGCCACCCCGCAGAGGACCCGGGGGGGGGGGGGGGAGGGGGGGGGGGGGCGCCTCTCCGAGCCGACGGGGCGAAGTTTGGGGGTTCGCTTCGAGGCCGAAAGGAGAGCGGTGGGGAAAGGGATGGAAACGGCGCGCGGCGATGGGAGAACGGGGACGGAAAGGTAAAAATAGGAACGGATGGAGGAAAGAAAAGAGGGGGGGGCGGCCGGGGGGGGCGGCGGGGCGGGGGGGGGGGGGACGGAGAGAAAAAGGGAGAGAAGGGGAAAAAGGCAGGAGAGCAAACAGCCCTTCGGCCGCCGCCGCTCCGTGACGCTTTTCTCGTGCGCCGCTGGGTTTAAAAGCAGAACCGCTCCGTGCGGGGATGGAGCGGTGCGGGACGGGGGGGGGGGGATGAGGGGGGGGGGGGCGGGGGGGGGGAGATGGGTGCGGGGAGGGGGAGCCGGGATGGGGTGGGGGGGGGGTGAGTGGGGTGGATGGGGTGAGGGGGTGGATGGGGTGCGGTGCGGGGTGCGGTGCGGGGTGCCGGTGCGGGGGTGGGGGCGTACCTCGCACCAGGATGCGGCGGCAGAAATCCCCCTCCCCCGGTCCGGTCGGGACTGGTTCTGCCCGGAGCGCAGCGTTCGGAGCGGTGCCGGGATTGAAGGCCGAAGTGGCCGGGATATCCCCGCAGCCTCCCCGCAAAGCTCCGGGTGGTTCCCGCTCTTCGTTGCCTTTTCCCGAACCATTCCGGCGGCGGCGGCGGCGGCGGCTCCGGGTTCGGCTCCTTCCATCGCTCATCCCTGCGGGAGCCGCGCTCGGGCGTGAACGAACGGGAGAGGCACGGAGAGGAGGCAGCGCTGCGCTGGGGGGAGGAGCTGCCCCCACCCCCCCCCCCCCCCCCCCCCCACCACCCCCCCCCCCCCCACCCCCCCACAACCCCCACGGACCCCCCCGCCCCTCCCCGACTCCCCCCACGCCTTCCCTGACCCCCCCCAAACCCCCCCCCACCTCCGGGGTCGGGGGCGCCGCCACCCCCGTTCTGTCCATATCCCCCCTCCCCCCCCGGACGCACTCCGGAGCCCCCGCCCCATAAATGAACCCAAACGGAGGCGAACGGCAGTGGGGACGGGACTGAAGTCGGGCTGAGGGAGAATGGAAACGGGGCGCAACCGGGAGGGGGGGGGGGGGGGGGAATGAGTTTTAAACGGGGTAAAAAGGGCTGAAAGGGGGTGTGAAAATGGGTAAAGCCGCGTAAAAAGGGGCTGAAGGGGTAAAAGTGCGTAAAGCCGCGTAAAAGGGGGTAAAAAAGGGCTGAAAAGGGGTGAAAATGGGTAAAGCCGCGTTAAAAAGGAGGCCTGAAAGGGGGTGAAAATGGGCTGCAAGGGGGTGAAAGTGGGTTAAAATCGGGCTGAAAGGGGGTAGAAATGGGGAACGCCGGGTTAAAGCGGGGTGAAAAGGGGCTGAAAGGGCCCGAAAGTGGGGAAAAAGGGGCCAAAAATGGGTCAAAATGGGGCCGAAAAGGGGCCGACGGGCGGAGTGCGCGGCGCCTCAGATGGGTTCAAAGGGGCTCAGAGCCGACCCCCCCCCTTTAAGCCGACCCCCTCTTTAACCCGACCCCCCTCTTTAACCCGACCCTCCCCCCTTTAACTCTACCCCCCTCTTTAACCCGACCCCCCCTTTAACCCGACCCCCCCCCCTTTTAACCCGACCCCCCCCCCTTTAAGCCGACCCCCACCTCGCTCCGCTCCAACTTCAGCCGCTCCGGCGCTGCTCCGTTCGGCTCTGCGCGGCCATGGAGCGGCCGTTTCCCGGTCCTGGAGAGGCTCGGGGGGCACCGGAGCGGTTCCGGGGGGGGTTCGGATCCCGGGGGGTCGGAAGCCGGGAGGTGTTGAGGTGCAGAGGGGCCGGGAGCCGCTCCCCCCCCCCCGGCCCGGCGCTGCCGTCCGCGGAGCTCCGCGCTGCGCATCCCCTTCGGCGCCGCAGGGAGGAAAGGAGCGGTTTTAAACCCGACGGAGCCCCGCAGACGTAATTTCCTGGCCTTCCCCTCCCCGCGACGGCGATTGGTAAACAAAGAAACCCCTCCGGCCGGTGGGGGGGGGGGGGGGGGGCGGTGGGTAATAGGGGGGGGGGGCGGTGCGGGGCGCGGCCTGGGGGCTGCGGGGGAACGCGGGGGCGCTGAGCGCTGAGCGGGGCTCCGCTCTCCCCGTTCGCCTTTCCGTGGGATCGCGCTGTCCATGCGGTCGCCCCCCCGCGTCATTCCATCCATCCCCCCCCCCCCCCGCATCCATCATCCCGCACAGCGGGGCTGCGGGGCGCTCAAGGGGGTCGTGTCCCGTCCCCCCCCCCCGCAAATTCCCTTCCGTTTAATTGTGGACCGCGCCGGACGATTGCGCTGCCCCCCCGCCAACCATCATCCCCGCATCCATCCCGCACAGCGGGGCGCTCAGTGGTGGTCGTCGTTGTGTGTTCCCCCCCCCTAAATTCCCTTCCCGTTTAATGGGATCGCTCCGGGACGATGCGGTGCCCCCCCTTTCCACCCCCCACCCGCACCCATCCCGCACAGCGGGGCTGCGGGGCGCTCAATGGGGTCGTCGTTGTGTGTTCCCCCCCCCCAAATTCCCTTCCCGTTTAATGGGACCGCGCTGTTCATGCGGTGCCCCCCCCCCATCCATCCTTCCCGCACCCATCCCGCACAGCGGGGCTGAGGAGCACCGAATGGGGTCAGCCCAAACCGCCCCCCCCCCCCCAAATTCCCTTCCCGTTAATGGGATCGCTCCGGGAACGATGCGGTGCCCCCCCTTTCACACCCCCCCCCGCACCCATCCCGCACAGCGGGGCTGCTGGGGCGCTCAATGGGGTCTGTCGTTCCCCCCCCCCCCCCCCCCTTTCCCTTCCCGTTTAATGGGTCGCCGTTGGACGACGCGTTGCCCCCCCCCCCCCCCCGATCCCGCACAGCCAAATGCGGGGGGGGTTCGGCGGCCCCAAATGCTCACCCGCAGCCCCGGATGGAGCGACGGGGGGGGGCGTTCATACAATGCAAAATCGTTCTTTATTAATGAGATAATGAGGAAATAATGGAATAAATGAGCGCTGATGAGCGGAGTGAGGCGGAGGGGGGGAATAATGGGGGATAAAGCGGGGAAAAGGAAACGGAAAGGGGAAAGGAAAAGGGAAAACAAAAGGGGAAATGGGGGGGAATGGAAAAGGAAAGGAAAATGAAATAAAGGGGGGAGGAAAAAAAGGGGAATAAAAGGGGAATGGGGGAAGATAGAAAAGGAAAAGGAAAGAAATAAAGGGGGAGGGAAAAGGGAATAAAAGAGGAAGGGGGGGAAAGATGTTAAAAAGGGAAGGGAAAAGGAAAGGAAATAAATGGGGGGAAAAAAGGAAAGGAAAGGAAAGGACAGGAAAGGAAAGGAAAGGAAAGGAACGAAAGGAAAGGAAAAGGAAAAGGAAAGGAAGGAAAGGAAAGGAAAGGAAAGGAAAGGAAAAGGAAAGGAAAGGAAAGGAAAGGAAAGGA
>NW_024095937.1:0-23670 GCF_016699485.2 Gallus gallus
TTCAGGGGGGTCTGGAGGGGTCCGTGGGGGTTCAGGGGGGTCCGGGGGAGTCCTGGGGGGGGGTTGGGGAGCTTAAGGGGGGTCCGGGGGTGTCCGGAGGGTTCAGGGGGGGGTTCGGGGGGGTCCTGGGTGGGTTAATGGGGTTCCTGGGGGGTCTGGGGGGGTTCAGAGGGGTCCGGGGGGGTCCGAGAGGGGTTAAGGGGGGTCTGGGGGGTCCCGGGGGGGTCCTGAGGGAGTCCGAGAGGGGTTCAGGGGGGTCCGGGGGGGTCTGGGGGGTTCCGGGGGGTCCTGGGGGGGTTCGAGGGGGGTCCTGAGGATCTGGGGGGGTTCGGGGGGGAATCAGAGGGGTCCGGGGGGGTTCAGGGAGGTCTGGGGATGTCTAGGGGGTTTCAGGGGGGGTCGGAGGGGTCGGGGGGGGTCGGGGGGGGGGTTCGGGGTGGGTTAAGGGGGGTCCTGGGGGGTCTGGGGGGGTTCAGGGGGGTCCGGGAGGTCCCGGGGGGGCCCGAGAGGGGTTGAGGGGGGTCCGGGGGGGTCTCGGGGGGTCCGGAGGGGTTCAGGGGGGCCGTGGGGGGTCGGAGGTCCGGAGGGGTTCGGGGAGGGTTCAGGGGGGTGCGGGGGGGTCCTGGGGGGCTTCAGGGGGGTCCGGTGGGGTTCGGGGGGCTTCAGGAGGGGTTCGGGGGGGTTCGATGGGGTTTGGGGGGGGTTCAGGAGGGTCCGGAGGGGTCTGGGGGGGGTCCGGGAGTGGGTCAGGGGGGTCTGGGGGGGTTCGGGGGGTTCCGGGGGCTCTGGGGGGGTTCTGAGGGGGGTCCGAGGGGGGTTAAGGGGGGTCTGGGGGGGTTCAGAGGGGTATGGGGGGTTCGGGGGGGGTTCAGGGGGAGTTCAGGGGGGCTCGAGGGGGTGCGGGGGGGTTTAGGGGGTTCTGGAGGGGTCTGGGGGGGTCTGGAAGGGGTCCGGGGCGGGTTGAGGGGGGTCCGGGGGGGTCCTGAGGGGGTTCAGGGCGGGGTTCGGGGGGGTCTGGGGGGGTCCTGGGGGGTCTGGGGGGGTTCAGGTGGGGGTTCGGGGGGGTCTGGAGGGGTTAAGGGGGGGTCCGGGGGATCTGCAGGGGTTCGGGGGGGGGTTCCAGGGTGAGTTAAGGGGGGTCCTGGGGGGTCTGGGGGGGTTCAGGGGGGGGTTCGGAGGGGTTTAAGGGGGGTCCGGGGGGGTCGGGGAGGTTCGGGGGGGTGCGGGTGGGTCTGGGGGGTTCGGGGGGGTACGGGGGGGTCCAGAGGGGTCTGGGGGGTTCTGGGGGGGGTCCTGGGGGGGTCCGGGGGGTTTAAGGGATGTTCAGGGGGGTCTGGGGGGGGGTCTGGGGGGGGGGTCCGGAGGGGTCTGGAGGGGGTCCGGGGGGTTTAAAGGGGGTCCTGAGGGGTCTGGGGGGTTCAGGGGGGTCTGGAGGGGTCTGGGGGGGTCCGGAGGAGTCCGGAGGGTTCTGGGGGGGTCTTGGGGGGGTTCAGGGGGGTCCGGAGGTTTTAAGGGGGGTCTGAGGGGGTCTGGGGGGTTCAGGGGGGTCTGGAGGGGTCTGAGGGGGTCCTGGGGGGGTTCGGGGGGGTCCGGGGGGTTTAAGGGGGGTCCTGGGGGGTCTGGGGGGTCCGGGAGGTCCCGGGGGGGGCCCGAGAGGGGTTAAGGGGGGTCCGGGAGGGGTCTCGGGGGGTCCGGAGGGTTCTGGGGGGTTCAGGGGGGTCTGGAGGGGTCCGTGGGGGTTCAGGGGGGTCCGGGGGAGTCCTGGGGGGTTAAGGGGGGTCTGGGGGGTCCCGGGGGGTTCAGGAGGGAGTCCGAGAGGGGTTCAGGGCGGTCCGGGGGGGTCGGGGAGGTTCAGGGGGGTCCGGGGGGTTCAGAGGGGTCCGGGGGGGTCTGCAGGGGTTCGGGGGGGGGTTCTAGGGTGGGTTAAGGGGGGTCCGGGGGGGTCTGGGGGGGTTCAGGGGGGTGCGGGGGGTTTAAGGGGGGTCTGAGGGGGTCTGGGGGGGTTCAGGGGGGATCCGTGGGGGGCCGGGGGGGGTCCGGAGGGGTTCAGGGGGGTCTGGGGGGGGGGTGCGGGGGGGTCCGGAGGGGTCTGGGGGGGTCCGGTGGGTCCTGGGGGCGTCCTGGGGGGTTCAGGGGGGTCCGGGGGGCTTAAGGGGGGTCCGGAGGGGTTTTAAGGGGGGTCCGAGTGGGTCTGGGGGGTTCAGAGGGGGGTTCGGGGGGGTCGGGGAGGTTCAGGGGGTCCGGGGAGGTTCGGGGGGGCTGCAGGGGTTCGGGGGGGGTTCCAGGGTGGGTTAAAGGGGCTTCTGGGGGGGTCTGGGGGGGTTCAGAGGGGGTCCGGGGGGGTTCAGAGGGGTCCGGGGGGGTCTGCAGGGGTTCGGGGGGGATCCGTGGGGGCCGGGGGGGGTCCGAAGGGGTTCAGGGGTGTCTGGGGGGGTGAGCGGGGGGTCCTGAGGGGTCTGGGGGGTTTCAGGGGGTCTGGAGGGGTCTGAGGGGGTCCTGGGGGGGTTCAGGGTGGTCCAGGGGGGTTTAAGGGGGGTCCGGAGGGGTCTGGGGGGGTCTGCAGGGGTTCGGAGGGGGGGTTCCAGGGTGGGCTAAGGGGCTTCTGGGGGGGTCTGGTGGGGTTCAGGGGGGTGCGGGGGGTTTAAGGGGGGTCCGAGGGGTCCAGAGGGGATCCGTGGGGGGCCGGGGGGGTCCGGAGGGGTTCAGGGGGGTCTGGGGGGGTCCTGGGGGGGTTCAGGGGGGTCCGGGGGTTTAATGGGGGTCCGGAGGGTTCTGGGGGGGTTTAGGGGGGTCTGGAGGTTTCTGGGGGGGTCCTGGGGGGGTCCGGGGGGTTTAAGGGGGTCCGGAGGGGTCTGTGGTGTTCAGGCGGGTCTGGGGGGGGTCTGGAGGGTTCTGGGGGGGTCTTGGGGGGTTCAGGGGGGTCCGAGGGGTTTTAAGGGGGGTCCGGGGGGGTCTGGGGGGGTTCAGGGGGGATCCGTGGGGGCCGGAGGGGTTCAGGGGGGTCTGGGGGGTTCAGGGGGGTCTGGAGGGGTCTGAGGGGGGTCCTGGGGGGGTTCAGGGGGGTCCGGGGGGTTTAATGGGGGTCCGGAGGGTTCTGGGGGGGTTTAGGGGGGTCTGGAGGGGTCTGGGGGGGTTCTGGGGGGGTTCAGGGGGGTCCGGGGTGGTCCGGGGGGGTTCAAGGGGGGTCCGGAGGGGTCTGGGGGGGGTCCTGGGGGGTTTCAGGGGGGTCCGGGGGGTTTAAGGGGGGTCTGGAGGGTTCTGGGGGGGGTCTTGGGGGGGTTCAGGGGGGTCCGGGGGGGGTTTAATGGGGGTCCGGAGGGTTCTGGGGGGGTCTGCAGGGGTTCGGAGGGGGGGTTCCAGGGTGAGTTAAGGGGGCTTCTGGGGGGGTCTGGGGGGGTTCAGGGGGGTGCGGGGGGTTTAAGGGGGGTCCGAGGGGGTTCAGGGGGGGATCCGTGGGGGGCCGGGGGGGGTCCGGAGGGGTTCAGGGGGGTCTGGGGGGTCTGAGGGGGGGGGTCCGGGGGGGTTTAAGGGGGGTCCGGAGGGTTCTGGGGGGGTCCGGGGGGGGTTCCGGAGGGGTCCCACCCCCCCTCTGCCGAAAGGTGTCTGCGTGGCCCCAATGCCGCCGCCCCGCCCCCAAAGCCCAATGCACCCTCAGCCCCACAGCGACCCCCCCCGACCCCATTCCCATCCCGTTCCCACACCCCATAACTGCAGCCATTCCCATCCCTGGTCCTATTCCTGTCCCCATTCCCACCCCCATCCCATCCCACCCCATACCCCATTCCCACCCTCACCCCAATCCCTATCCCCATACCTCATTCCCATACCCCATTCCCACCCCCATTCCCACCCCATCCCAATCCCAATTCCCATACCCCATTCCCACCCCCACCCCATACCCCATTCCCATACCCCATTCCCACCCCCATCCCACCCCAATCCCTATTCCCATACCCCATTCCCATACCCCATTCCCATCCCATTCCCATACCCCATTCCCACCCCCATTCCCACCCCTATCCCAATCCCAATTCCCATACCCCATTCCCACCCCATCCCAATCCCAATTCCCATACCCCATTCCCACCCCCACCCCAATCCCAATCCCTATTCCCATACCCCATTCCCACCCCCACCCCATACCCCATTCCCACCCCCATTCCCACCCCTATCCCAATCCCAATTCCCATACCCCATTCCCACCCCACCCCAATCCTACTCCCATACCCCATACCTGCACCCACCCCAATCCCTATTCCCATACCCCATTCCCACCCCCATTCCCACCCCACCCCAATCCCTATTCCCATACCCCATTCCTATACCCCATTCCCACCCCTATTCCCACCCCCACCCCAATCCCAATCCCTATTCCCACCCCCATACCCGTACCCATCCCATCCCCATCCCTATTCCCACACCCCATACCTGTACCCATCCCATTCCCATACCCCATTCCCATAACCCCATACCCATCCCATCCCCATACCCCATTCCCATATCCCATACCCGTACCCATCCCATTCCCATCCCTATTCCTACACCCCATACCCGCACCCATCCCCATCCCCATTCCCGTCCCTATTCCCATACCCTATACTTGTACCCATCCACATCCCACCCCATCGCATCCCATATCCCATATCTCATCCCATATCCCATCCCATCCCCCATATCCCACCCCATATCCCCACCCCACACCCTATATGTGCACCCACCCCATCCCATGCCATACCCCATACCCCATCCCATATCCCACCCCATATCCCATTCCATCCCCATATCCCATCCCATCCCATCCCATACCCCATATCCCATACCCCATACCACATATCCCATATCCCATACCCCATTTCCCATCCCCCATACCCCATATCCCATCCCCCATACCCCATCCCATATCCCCATCCCATCCCCCATATCCCATCCCATATCCCACCCCATACCCCATACCCCACACCCCATACCCCACACCCCATATCCCCCCCCATATCTGTACCCCCCCATCCCACCCCATACCCCATACCCCACACCCCATATCCCACCCCATATCTGTACCCCCCCATCCCACCCCATACCCCACATCCCATATCCCCCCCCATACCCCACACCCCATACCCCCCCATATCCCACCCCCCATATCCCACCCCCCATACCCCACACCCTATACCCCACCCCCCATCCCCCACCCCATACCCCATATCCCACCCCCCATATCCCACCCCATACCCCACATCCCACCCCCAATCCCATACCCCACACCCTATACCCCACCCCCCATCCCCCACCCCATACCCCCCCATATCTGTACCCCCCCATCCCACCCCATACCCCATACCCCACATCCCATATCCCACCCCCCATACCCCACCCCATATCCCATCCCATACCCCATATCCCACACCCCATACCCCATACCCCCCCCCATATCCCACCCCATACCCCATCCCCCCCCCCCTATGTGCACCCCGACCCCATTCCTCCCCTCCGCCCTCCGCGCCCCACCCGCAGTGTTTACAGCCAACACGGGGCGGGCGGGGCGAGCCGGACCGAGAGCGGCCGAGCGGAGCCGAGCCGTGCACAGCCGGACCGAGCCGAGCGCAGCCGGACCGAGCCGAGCCCAGCCGAGCCCAGCCGAGCGGAGCCGAGCCCAGCCCTGCTCAGTCCCGAGTCTTGCCGAGCCGAGCGGAGCCGAGCCCTGCTCAGCCGAACCGAGCCGAGCGGAGCCGAGCCCTGCTCAGCCGAACCGAGCGGAGCCGAGCGGAGCCGAGCCCTGCTCAGCCGAACCGAGCCGAGCGGAGCCGAGTCCTGCTCAGCCGAACCGAGCGGAGCCGAGCCGAGCTCTGCTCAGTCGAACCGAGCCGAGCCGAGCCGAGCTTTGCAGAGCCGAGCCGAGCCCAGCCGAGCGGAGCCGAGCGAAGCCCTGCTCAGCCGAACCGAGCCGAGCGGAGCCGAGCTTTGCAGAGCCGGACCGAGCCGAGCCGAGCCGGACCGAGCCCAGCGGAGCTCAGCCGAGCCCTGCTCAGCCGAACCGAGCCGAGCGGAGCCGAGCGGAGCTCAGCCGAGCCCTGCTCAGTCGAACCGAGCCGAGCCGAGCCGAGCTTTGCAGAGCCGGACCGAGCCGAGCCGAGCTCAGCCGAGCGGAGCCGAGCGAAGCCCTGCTCAGCCGAACCGAGCCGAGCCGAGCCGAGCTTTGCTGAGCCGGACCGAGCCGAGCCGAGCCGAGCCCCGTTCAGCCGAACCGAGCCGAGCGGAGCTGAGCCGAGTCGAGCCGAGCGGAGTCGAGCCCAGCCGAGCTGAGCACTGCTCAGCCGAACCGAGCCGAGCCGAGCCGAGCTTTGCTGAGCCGGACCGAGCTGAGCTCTGCTCAGTCGAGCCGAGCCGAGCCGAGTAGAACCGGACCGAGCCGAGTGGAGTCGAGTCTTGCTGAGCCGAACCGAACCGAGCCGAGCCGAGCCGAGCCGAGCCGTGCTGAGCTGAACCGAGCGGAGCCGAGCCGAGTCGTGCTGGGCTGAACCGAGCCGAGCCGAGCGGAGCGGAGCCGAACCGAGCCGTGCTGAGCCGAGCGGAGCCGAGCCGAGCCGAGCCGAACCGAGCGGAGCCGAGCCGTGCTGAGCTGAGCCGTGCTGAGCCGAACCGAGCCGAACCGAGCCGAGCCGAGCCGAGCCGAGCCGAGCCGTGCTGAGCTGAACCGAGCCGAGCCGTGCTGAGCCGAGCCGAGCTGAACCGAGCGGAGCCGAGCCTTGCTGAGCCGGACCGAGCCGAGCCGAGCTTTGCTGAGCCGGACCGAGCCGAGTGGAGCCGAGCGGAGCCGATCCGATCCGATCCGACCCGATGGGCACTGAGTTGGAGGCCGCCCGGCTGCACTGCGCCGCCGTCACCCGCGATTACTGCAGCGCGCCGCGGCTCAGTGAGTGCTGCGCACCGCCCCGCCGCCGGGGGGCGCTGTGAGCCGCGCTGCGCCGCGCTGCGGACCGACGGGGCGCTCTGAGTGCTGACCGTGGGGGGACGCGGCGGGGGGGGGGGGGCACTGGGCCCCATAGCGGCCCCATAGCGACCCCATAACGGCCCCAGAGCGACCCCATAACGGCCCCATAGCGACACCATAACGGCACCATAGCAGCCCCATAGCAGCACCGTGGCCCCATAGCAGCCCCATAGAAGCACCACAGCCCCTAGCGGCCCCATAGCAGCCCCATTGCAGCAGTGTGGCCCCATAGCGACCCCATAACGGCCCCATAGCGGCCCCATAGCGACCCCATAGCGGCCCCATAGCGACCCCATAACGGCCCCATAGAGGCCCCATAACGGCCCCAGAGCAGCCCGAGAGCGGCCCCAGAGCGACACCATAACGGCACCATAGCAGCCCCATAGCAGCAGTGTGGCCCCATAACGGCCCCATAGCGGCCCCATAGCGACCCCATAACGGCCCCATAGAGGCCCCATAACGGCCCCATAGCGACCCCATAACGGCCCCATAGCGACACCATAACGGCACCATAGCAGCCCCATAGCAGCACCGTGGCCACATAGCAGCCCCATAGTGACCCCAGAGCGACCCCAAAGCGGCCCCATAGCAGCCCCATAGCGGCCCCATAGCAGCCCCAGAGCGACACCATAACGGCACCAGAGCAGCCCCATAGTGACCCCATAGCGACCCTGGAGCGGCTCCATAACGGCCCCATAGCAGCCCCAGAGCGGCCCCATAATGGCCCCATAGCGACCCCATAACGGCCCCATAGCGACCCCATAATGGCCCCAGAGCGACCCCAGAGCGGCCCCAGAGCGACCCCATAGCAGCATCACAGCCCCATAGCGACCCCATAGCGACCCCATAACGGCCCCATAGCGGCCCCACAACGGCCGCGGAGCAGCCCCATAGCGGCCCCATAGCAGCCCCATAGTGACCCCATAACAGCCCCATAACAGCCCCAGAGCGGCCCCATAACGACCCCATAGAGGCCCCATAACGGCCCCAGAGCGACCCCAGAGCGGCCCCATAGCGACACTATAACGGCACCATAGCAGCCCCATAGCAGCACCGTGGCCCCATAGCAGCCCCATAGAAGCACCACAGCCCCTAGCGGCCCCATAGCAGCCCCATTGCAGCAGTGTGGCCCCATAACGGCCCCATAGCGGCCCCATAACGGCCCCATAGCGGCCCCATAGCGACCCCATAGCGGCCCCATAGCGGCCCCATAGCAGCCCCAGAGCGACACCATAACGGCACCATAGCAGCCCCATAGCAGCACCGTGGCCCCATAGCAGCCCCATAGTGACCCCAGAGCGACCCCAAAGCGGCCTCATAGCAGCCCCATAGCGGCCCCATAGCAGCCCCAGAGCGACCCCATAACGGCACCAGAGCAGCCCCATAGTGACCCCATAGCGACCCTGGAGCGGCTCCATAACGGCCCCATAGCAGCCCCAGAGCGGCCCCATAATGGCCCCATAGCGACCCATAACGGCCCCATAGCGACCCCATAATGGCCCCAGAGCGACCCCAGAGCGGCCCCAGAGCGACCCCATAGCAGCATCACAGCCCCATAGCGACCCCATAGCGACCCCATAACGGCCCCATAGCGGCCCCACAACGGCCGCGGAGCGGCCCCATAGCGGCCCCATAGCAGCCCCATAGTGACCCCATAGCAGCCCCATAACAGCCCCAGAGCGGCCCCATAATGACCCCATAGCGACTCCATAGCAGCCCCATAGCAGCCCCATAGCAGCAGTGTGGCCCCATAGTGGCCCCATAGTGACCCCATAGCGGCCCCAGAGTGACCCCATAGCGGCCCCATAGCGGCCCCATAGAAGCATCACAGCCCCATAACGGCCGCATAGCAGTCCCATAGCAGCAGTGTGGCCCCATAGCGGCCCCATAGAAGCATCACGGCCCCATAATGGCCCCATAGCAACCCATAGCAGCACCGTGGCCCCATAACGGCCCCATAGCAGCCCCATAGCAGCAGTGTGGCCCCATAGTGGCCCCATAGCAGCCCCATAGAAGCATCACAGCACCATATGGGGCCGCACACTATGGGGCACTATGGGGTGTGCTATGGGGCGCTATGGGGTGTGCTATGGGGTGCTATGGGGTGCAATGGGGCACTATGGGGTGCTATGGGGTGCTATAGGCTGCAGTGGGGCGCTATGGGGTGCAATAGGATGCTATGGGGCGCAATGGGTCTCTATGGGGTGCAATGGGGCGCTATGGGTCCCTATGGGGTATAATGGGGCTCTGTGGGGCGCTGTGAGGCGCTATGGGACCCTATGGGGTGTAATGGGGTGCTATGGGGCAATATGGGACGCTATGTGGCTGTTATGGGGTGCTATAGGGCGCTATGGGGTGCAGTGGGGCACTATGGGGTGCTATGGGGCGCTATATGCTGCAGTGGGGCGCTATGGAATGCAATAGGATGCTATGGGGTGCAATGGGATGCTATGGGTCCCTATGGGGTGTAATGGGGCGCTGTGGGGCGCTATGGGGCGCTATGGGGTGTGCTGTGGGGCGCTATGGGGCACTATTGGTCCTTATGGGGTGTAATGGGGCTCTGTGGGGCGCTATGGGTCCCTATGGGGTGTAATGGGGCGCTGTGGGGCACTATGGGGCACTATGGGGTGTGCTATGGGGTGCTATGGGGTGCAATGGGGCACTATGGGGTGCTATGGGGTGCTATAGACTGCAGTGGGGTGCTATGGGGCGCTATGGGGTGCTATGGGTCTCTATGGGGTGTAATGGGGCACTGTGGGGTGCTGTGGGGCGCTATGGGGCGTTATGGGGTGCAATGGGGTGCTATGGGGTGCTATAGGCTGCAGTGGGGCGCTATGGGGCGCTACGGGGTGCAATAGGATGCTATGGGGCGCTGTGGGTCCTTATGGGGTGTAATGGGGCTCTGTGGGGCGCTGTGGGGCGCTATGGGTCCCTATGGGGTGCAATGGGGCTCTGTGGGGCGCTGTGAGGCGCTATGGGACCCTATGGGGTGTAATGGGGCGCTATGGGGCAATATGGGACGCTATGTGGCTGTTATGGGGTGCTATAGGGCGCTATGGGGTGTAGTGGGGCACTATGGGGTGCTATGGGGTGCTATAGGCTGCAGTGGGGCGCTATGGAATGCAATAGGATGCTATGGGGTGCAATGGGATGCTATGGGTCCCTATGGGGTGTAATGGGGCGCTGTGGGGCGCTATGGGGTGTGCTGTGGGGTGCTATGTGGTGCAATGGGGCGCTATGGATCCCTATGGGGTGCAACGGGGCTCTATGGGGCGCTATGGGGCACTATGGGGTGTGCTATGGGGCACTATGGGTCCCTATGGGGTGTAATGGGGCGCTGTTGGGCGCTATGGGGTGCTGTGGGGCGCTATGGGGTGCTATGGGGCACTATGGGGTGCTATGGGGTGCTATAGGCTGCAGTGGGGTGCTATGGGGTGCTATGGGGTGCTATGGGTCTCTATGGGGTGTAATGGGGCGCTGTGGGGTGCTGTGGGGCGCTATGGGGCGTTATGGGGTGCAATGGGGTGCTATGGGGTGCTATAGGCTGCAGTGGGGCGCTATGGGGCGCTACGGGGTGCAATAGGATGCTATGGGGCGCTGTGGGTCCTTATGGGGTGTAATGGGGCTCTGTGGGGCGCTGTGGGGCGCTATGGGTCCCTATGGGGTGCAATGGGGCTCTGTGGGGCGCTGTGAGGCGCTATGGGACCCTATGGGGTGTAATGGGGCGCTATGGGGCAATATGGGACGCTATGTGGCTGTTATGGGGTGCTATAGGGCGCTATGGGGTGTAGTGGGGCACTATGGGGTGCTATGGGGTGCTATAGGCTGCAGTGGGGCGCTATGGAATGCAATAGGATGCTATGGGGTTCAATGGGATGCTATGGGTCCCTATGGGGTGTAATGGGGCGCTGTGGGGCGCTATGGGGTGTGCTGTGGGGTGCTATGTGGTGCAATGGGGCGCTATGGATCCCTATGGGGTGCAACGGGGCTCTATGGGGCGCTATGGGGCACTATGGGGTGTGCTATGGGGCACTATGGGTCCCTATGGGGTGTAATGGGGCGCTGTTGGGCGCTATGGGGTGCTGTGGGGCGCTATGGGGTGCTATGGGGCACTATGGGGTGCTATGGGGTGCTATAGGCTGCAGTGGGGTGCTATGGGGTGCTATGGGGTGCTATGGGTCTCTATGGGGTGTAATGGGGCGCTGTGGGGTGCTGTGGGGCGCTATGGGGCGTTATGGGGTGCAATGGGGTGCTATGGGGTGCTATAGGCTGCAGTGGGGCGCTATGGGGCGCTACGGGGTGCAATAGGATGCTATGGGGCGCTATGGGTCCTTATGGGGTGTAATGGGGCTCTGTGGGGCGCTGTGGGGCGCTGTGGGGCGCTATGGGTCCCTATGGGGTGTAATGGGGCTCTGTGGGGCGCTATGGGGCGCTATGGGTCCCTATGGGGTGTAATGGGGCGCTATGGGGCGCTGTGGGGCGCTATGGGGCGCTGAGGCCGCTGTCCCTCCCAGCATACAGAACGGTGTGTGGGGTGAACGGCCCTTTGGTGGTGCTCGACAACGTCAAGGTGGGGGGCAGTGGGGGGCAGTGGGGGGTAATGGGGGGCAATGGGGGGTAATGGGGGGCAATGGGGGGCAGTGGGGGGCAATGAGGATGGGATGGGGGTAATGGGGGGCAATGGGGGGTAATGGGGGGCAATGGGGGCCAATGGGGGGGGAATGGGGGTGGGATGGGGGGGGTAATGGGGGGCAGTGGGGGGTAATGGGATGGGAAGGGGGTAATGGGGGGCAATGGGGGGCAATGGGGGGCAATGGGGGGCAGTGGGGATGGAATGGGGGGGTAATGGGGGCAATGGGGGATAATGGGGGATAATGGGGGCAATGGGGGGCCAATGGGGGGCAATGGGGGATAATGGGATGGGATGGGATGGGGGGGTAATGGGAGGCAATGGGGGGGGCAATGTGGATGGAATGGGGGGGTAATGGGGGGCAATGGGAGGAAATGGGGGGCAGTGGGGGGCAATGCGGGGCGGGGGGGATAAGGGGGGGCAATGCGGATGGAATGGGGGGCAATGGGGGGCAGTGGGGGGCAATGGGGAGGGGAATGGGGATGGGATGGGGGGTAATGAGGGTGCAATGGGGGGTAATGGGATGGGATGGGGGGTAAATGGGGGGCAATGGGAATGGAATGGGGGGGTAATGGGGGCCAATGTGGGGTAATGGGGGCAATGGGGGCAATGGGGATGGAATGGGGGGGTAATGGGGGGCAGTGGGGATGGAATGGGGGGGTAATGGGGGGCAGTGGGGGGGCAATGTGGGGCAATGGGGGATAATGGGATGGGATGGGGGGGTAATGGGGGGCAATGGGGGGCAGTTGGGGGGTGGGGGGGATAAGGGGGGGCAATGCGGATGGAATGGGGGGCAATGGGGGGCAGTGGGGGGCAATGGGGGGGTAATGGGGGGGCAATGGGGGGCAATGGGGATGGAATGGGGGGGTAATGGGGGGCAATGGGGGGTAATGAGGGGTAATGGGGGCAATGGGGGGATAGGGGGGTTAATGGGAATGGAATGGGGGGCAATGGAGGGCGGGGGGATAAGGGGGGGCAATGGGGATGGAATGGGGTAATGGGAGGCAATGGGGGGCAATGGGGGGAAATGGGGGGCAGTGGGGGGCAATGGGGGGCAATGGGGGATAATGGGATGGGATGGGGGTAATGGGGGGCAATGGGGGGCAGTGGGGGGCAGTGGGGGGCATAAGGGGGGGCAATGAGGATGGGATGGGGGTAATGGGGGTGCAATGGGGGGCAATGGGGGGGTAACGGGGGTGGGATGGGGGGGTAATGGGGGGCAATGGGGGGGCAATGGGGATGGGATGGGGGTAATGGGGGGTAATGGGGGGTAATGGGATGGGATGGGGGGGTAATGGGGGGCAATTGGGGGGGTAATGGGGGGCAATGGGGATGGAATGGGAGTAATGGGGGCAGTGGGGGGCAATGAGGATGGAATGGGGGGGTAATCGGGGGGGCAATGGGGGGTAATGGGATGGGATGGGGGGGTAATGAGGGGCAATGCGGATGGGGTGGGGGGGGTAATGGGGGCAATGGGGGGCAGTGGGGGGCAATGGGGGGTAATGGGGGGCAATGGGGATGGAATGGGGGGGTAATGGGGGCCAATGGGGGGCAGTGGGGGGGTAATGGGGATGGAATGGGGGGGTAATGGGAGGCAATGGGGGGCAATGGGGGGAAATGGGGGGCAGTGGGGGGCAATGGGGGATAATGGGATGGGATGGGGGTAATGGGGGGCAATGGGGGGCAGTGGGGGGTGGGGGGCATAAGGGGGGGCAATGAGGATGGGATGGGGGTAATGGGGGTGCAATGGGGGCAATGGGGGGGTAACGGGGGTGGGATGGGGGAGTAATGGGGGGCAATGGGGATGGGATGGGGGTAATGGGGGGTAATGGGGGGTAATGGGATGGGATGGGGGGTTAATGGGGGGCAATGGGGGGAAATGGGGGGAAATGGGGGGCAGTGGGGGGCAATGGGGTGCGGGGGGGATAAGGGGGGGCAATGCGGATGGAATGGGGGGGTAATGGGGGGCAATGGGGGGCAATGGGGGGTAATGGGGGGGCAATGGGGATGGAATGGGAGTAATGGGGGGCAGTGGGGGGCAATGAGGATGGAATGGGGGGGTAATGGGGGGCAATGGGGGGTAATGGATGGGATGCGGGGTAATGAGGGGCAATGCGGATGGGGTGGGGGGGTAATGGGGGCAATGGGGGGTAATGGGGGGGCAATGGGGGGCAATGGGGGATAATGGGATGGGATGGGGGGGTAATGGGGGGCAATGGGGGGCAGTTGGGGGGCGGGGGGGATAAGGGGAGGCAATGGGGATGGAATGGGGGGTAATGGGGGGATAATGGGATGGGATGGGGGGGCAATGGGGGAAAATGGGGGGCAATGGGGGGCAGTTGGGGGGCGGGGGGGATAAGGGGGGACAAGGGGGATGGGATGGGGGTAATGGGGGGCAGTGGGGGCCAATGGGGGGGGAATGGGGGTGGGATGGGGGGGTAATGGGGGGCAATGAGGGTCAATGGGGGGGTAATTGGGGGGCAATGGGGGTAAATGGGGGGCACTGGGGGGCAGTTGGGGGGCATGGGGATAAGGGGGGGCAATGAGGATGGGATGGGGGGGCAATGGGGGGCAGTGGGGGGCAATGAGGATGGGATGGGGGGTAATGGGGTGCAATGGGGGGTAATGGGGATGGGATGGGGGGCAATGGGGAGACAATGGGGGGTAATGGGGGCAATGGGGATGGAATGGGGGTAATGGGGGCAATGGGGGGTAACGGGATGGGATGGGATGGGGGGCAATGGGGGGTAATGGGGGGGCAATGGGGATGGAATGGGGGGTAATGGGGTGCAATGGGGGGTAATGGGGGGCAATGGGGGCCAATGGGGGGGCAATGGGGAGCAATGGGGATGGAATGGGGGGGTAATGGGGGCAATGGGGGGTAATGGAGGGGCAGTTGGGGGTTGGGGGGGACAAGGGGGGGCCATGGGGATGGAATGGGGGGTAATGGGGGCAATGGGGACAATAGGGGGGCAATGGGGGGCAGTTGTGGGGCGGGGGGGATAAGGGGGGGCAATGAGGATGGAATGGGGGGGCAATGGGGGGTAATGGGGGGTAATGGGGGGCAATGGGTGGCAATGGGGATGGAAGGGGGGGTAATGGGGGCCAATGGGGGGAAATGGGGGGCAATGGGGGGCAATGGGGATGGAATGGGGGGTAATGGGGGGCAGTGGGGGGGCAATGGGGGGGCAATGGGGGATAATGGGATGGGATGGGGGGGTAATGGGGGGTAATGGGGGGCAATGGGGGGTTTGTGGGGATGGAATGGGGGGGCAATGGGGGGTGATGGGGGGTACTGGGAGGGACAACTGGGGGGGGCACAGAGTGGGGGGGCAATGAGGTAATGCGGATGGAATGGGGGGGGCAACGGAGGGTAAGGGGGGGTAATGGGGAGCAGTTGGGGGGGAGGGGGGTAAGGGGGTTAATTGGGATAGGATGGGGGGCAATGGGGGGCAGTGGGGGGTGGGGGGGATAAGGGGGCAATGGGGATGGAATGGGGGGGTAATGGGGGGGCAATGGGGATGGAATGGGGGTAATGGGGGCAATGGGGGGCAATGGGGGATAATGGGATGGAATGGGGTGGTAATGGGGGGCAATGGGGGGGCAATGGGGATGGAATGGGGGGGTAATGGGGGGCAGTGGGGATGGGATGGGGGGCGGGGGGGCAATGGAAGGGCAATGGGGGGTAATAGGGGGTAATGGGGGGCAATGGGGGGGCAATGGGGGATAATGGGATGGGATGGGTGGGTAATGGGGGGGCAATGGGGGGCAATGGGGATGGAATGGGGGGGTAGTGGGGGGCAATGGGGGGCAATGGAGATGGGATGGGGGTGGGGGGGCAATGGAAGGGCAATGGGGGGTAATGGGGGTAATGGGGGGGTAATGGGGGGCAGTTGGGGGGCAGGGGGGCAATGGGGGGGTAATGGGGGCAATGGGGGGTAATGGGTGGTAATGGGGGGGCAATGGGGGGGCATTGGGGGGTACTGAGAGGGACAACGGGGGGGGTGGGGGGGGGGAGAAGCAGCGGCGGTTGGTGGGGCTGCAATGGGAGGGGCAGTGGGGGGGGGGCGGTGCTTTTGGGAGGGGGGGGTCGGTGTGGGGGGGTCGGGGATGGGAGGGTCGGTGTGGGGGGGCTGTGGGGGGGTCGGGGGGGGTCCCTCACTTTGCCCCCCCCCCTCAGTTCGCTCAGTACGCGGAGATCGTTCACTTCACACTGCCCGACGGCTCCGAGCGCAGCGGGCAGCTGCTGGAGGTGGCCGGGAACAAAGCCGTCGTGCAGGTCGGGAAACCCCCCAGTGACCCCCCCCCCATTGGACCCCCACTCCGGCAACCCCCCCCCATGTACCCCCATTTCCCCCTATTTCACCCCATGCCCCCATTTGACCCCCCCCAATTGCCCCCATTTACCCCCATTTACCCCCTCATTTCCCCCCATTCCTCCCCCATTTCCCTCCCAATGTGACCCCCCCCATTTCCCCCCCATTTCCCCCCCATCTGACCCCCCCAATTATCCCCATTTACCCCCCATTTCCCTCCCATTTACCCCCATGTACCCTCCCCTGCCCCCCCTGTTCCCCCCCACGTGACCCCCCCGTACCCCATGTACCCCCATTTCCCCCCCATGACCCCCTTTCCCCCCTCCCCAATATGGCCGCAGGTGTTTGAGGGCACGGTGGGCATTGAGGTGCATTTCCTCCCATCCCCCCCCCAATATGGCCGCAGGTGTTTGAGGGCACGGCAGGCATTGAGGCGCATTTCCCCCCCCCCCAATATGGCCGCAGGTGTTTGAGGGCACGGCGGGCATTGAGGCGCATTTCCCGCCTTCCCCCCTCCCCCAATATGGCCGCAGGTGTTTGAGGGCACGGCGGGCATTGAGGCGCGTTTCCCGCCTTCCCTTTCCCCCCCTCCCCCAATATGGCCGCAGGTGTTTGAGGGCACGGCGGGCATTGAGGCGCGTTTCCCCCCTCCCCCAATATGGCCGCAGGTGTTTGAGGGCACGGCGGGCATTGAGGCGCATTTCCCCCCTCCCCCAATATGGCCGCAGGTGTTTGAGGGCACGGCGGGCATTGAGGCGCATTTCCCGCCTTTCCTTCCCCCCCTCCCCCAATATGGCCGCAGGTGTTTGAGGGCACGGCGGGCATTGAGGCGCATTTCCCGCCTTCCCCCCCCAATATGGCCGCAGGTGTTTGAGGGCACGGCGGGCATTGAGGCGCATTTCCCCCCCCCCCCAATATGGCCGCAGGTGTTTGAGGGCACGGCGGGCATTGAGGCGTATTTCCCTTCCCTCCCTCCCCCAATATGGCCGCAGGTGTTTGAGGGCACGGCGGGCATTGAGGCGCATTTCCCCCTCCCCCAATATGGCCGCAGGTGTTTGAGGGCACGGCGGGCATTGAGGCGGATTTCCCGCCTTCCCTTCCCTTCCCTTTCCCCCCTCCCCCAATATGGCCGCAGGTGTTTGAGGGCACGGCGGGCATTGAGGCGCGTTTCCCCCTCCCCCAATATGGCCGCAGGTGTTTGAGGGCACGGCGGGCATTGAGGCGCATTTCCCCCTTCCCCCCCCCAATATGGCCGCAGGTGTTTGAGGGCACGGCGGGCATTGAGGCGCATTTCCCGCCTTCCCCCTCCCCCAATATGGCCGCAGGTGTTTGAGGGCACGGCGGGCATTGAGGCGCATTTCCCGCCTTCCCCCTCCCCCAATATGGCCGCAGGTGTTTGAGGGCACGGCGGGCATTGAGGCGCATTTCCCGCCTTTCCTTCCCTTCCCCCCCCCCCCAATATGGCCGCAGGTGTTTGAGGGCACGGCGGGCATTGAGGCGCATTTCCCCCTTCCCCCCCCCCAATATGGCCGCAGGTGTTTGAGGGCACGGCGGGCATTGAGGCGCATTTCCCGCCTTCCCCCCTCCCCCAATATGGCCGCAGGTGTTTGAGGGCACGGCGGGCATTGAGGCGCATTTCCCGCCTTCCCTTCCCTTCCCAATATGGCCGCAGGTGTTTGAGGGCACGGCGGGCATTGAGGCGCATTTCCCGCCTTCCCTTCCCTTCCCAATATGGCCGCAGGTGTTTGAGGGCACGGCGGGCATTGAGGCGCATTTCCCGCCTTCCCTTCCCTTCCCAATATGGCCGCAGGTGTTTGAGGGCACGGCGGGCATTGAGGCGCGGCGCACCGCCGTGCGGTTCAGCGGAGATGTGCTCAGAACCGCCGTGGCCGAGGAGATGTTGGGTGAGGGCGGGGATATATGGGGCTATATGGGGGTATAGGGGGGTGTATGGGGTATGGGGGGTATATTGGGGGTATATGGGGATGTATGGGGGGATATGGGGGGGTATATGGGGGGTATATGGAGGTATGGGGGGGTATGGGGGGATATGGGGTATGGGGGGTATGGGGGTATGGGTATGGGGGGATATGGGGTATGGGGGGGTATGGGTGGTATATGGGGTATGAGGGGTATATGGGAGTATATGGGGTATGGGGGTATGGGGGGTATATGGGAGTATATGGGGTATGGGGGTATGGGGGGTATATGGGGGTATATGGGGGGTATAGGGGGGTGTATGGGGTATGGGGGGATGGGGGTATATGGGGGGGGATGGGGGGTATATGGGGTATGGGGGGATATGGGGGGTAAACGGGGGTATGGGAGGATATGGGGTATGGGGGTATATGGGGGGATATGGGGGGATATGGGGTATATGGGGGGATATGGGGGGAAAAGGGGGGATATGGGGGGATATATAAGGGGGTATGGGGGATATATGGGGTTATATGGGGTATGGGGGATATGGGGGGTATATGGGGGGTATGGGGGTGTATGGGGATGTATGGCGTATATGGGGGTATATGGGGGTATATAGGGGGGTATGGGGGGCATATGGGGCTATATGGGGTATATGGGGGGAAAAGGGGGGTATATGGGGCTATATGGGGGGTATATGGGGGATATGGGGTGGATGGGGAGTGTATGGGGGGTATATGGGGGGATATGGGGGTACGGGGGATATGGGGATATATGGGGGTATATGGGGGGGTATGGGGGGAATATGGGGGTATGGGGTTATGGGGGGATATGGGGTATGGGGGTATATGGGGTTATGGGGGGATATGGGGTATGGGGGATATATGGGGGGGAAATGGGGGTATACGGGGGTATATGTGGGGATATGGGGGGAATATGGGGTATATGGGGGTATATGGGGGGATATGGGGGTATGGGGGGATATGAGGGTATGGGGGGATGTGGGGGTGTGGGGTATGTACGGGGGATATGAGGTCAGTGGGGGCTATGGGGGATATGGGGGGTATGGGGGCCATATTGGGGACCAATTGCCCCCACTGACCCCATTGTCCCCATTGTCTCCATTGACCCCATTGTCCCCATTGCCCCCACTGACCCCATTGCCCTCACTGACCCTACTGTCCTCATTGACCCCACTGACCCCACTGACCCCACTGCCCCCATTGCCCCCACTGACCCCATTGCCCTCACTGACCCTACTGTCCTCATTGACCCCACTGACCCCACTGACCCCACTGCCCCCATTGCCCCCACTGACCCCATTGACCCCATTGCCCCCACTGACCCCACTGACCCCATTGTCCCCACTGACCCCATTGCCCCCATTACTCCCAATGCCCCCATTGCCCTCATTGACCCACTGACCCCATTGTCCCCATTGTCTCCATTGACCCCATTGTCCCCATTGCCCCCACTGACCCCATTTCCCTCACTGACCCCACTGTCCTCATTGACCCCATTGTCCCCACTGACCCCACTGCCCCCATTCTGCCCCCCCCCCCATTTAAGGCCGGGTCTTCAATGGCTCCGCCCGCCCCATTGATGGCGGCCCCAAAGTGCTGCCCGAGGACTACATGGACATCAATGGTGCGGCCCTATAGGGGGGGCGGCCCTATAAAGGGGGGGGCAGCCCTATAAGGGGGGTGGGCAGTCCTATGGGGGGTAGACGGCCCTATAGGGGACGGGGCGGCCCTATAAGGGAGGGTGGTGGCCCTATATGGGGGGGGGGGGGTGGCCCTATAAGGGGGAGGAGATGCGGCCCTATAAGGGGGGGGCAGTCCTATAGGGGGGTGGGCGACCCTATAGGGGAAGGGGGCGGTCCTATAGGGGGGAGGGGGTGGCCCTATAGAGGGTAGGCGGCCCTATAGGGGACGGGGGCGGCCCTATAAGGGAGGGAGGCGGCCCTATAGGGGAGGGCGCGGCCCTATACGGGGAGGGGGGGCAGCCCTATATGGGGGGGTGCCACATAGGGGGAGGGGGTGGCCCTATATGGGGGGACAGCCCTATAGGGGAGGGGGGCAGCCCTATATGGGGGTGGCCCTATAGGGGGAGGGGGTGGCCCTATGGGGGGTAGGCGGCCCTATAGGGGAGGGGAGTGGCCCTATAGGGGAGGGGGGCGGCCCTATAAGGGGGGGGCGATTCTAAAGGGGGGTGGGCGACCCCATAGGAGGGTGGGCGACCCTATAGGGGGTGAGGGCGACCCTATAGGGGAGGGGGGCTGCCCTATATGGTGGAGAAGCGGCCCTATAAGGGGGCGGCGGTCCTATAGGGGGGTGGGTGACTGTATGGGGGTCGGGGCGGTCATATATGGGGTGGGAGACCCCATAGGTGGGTGTGTGGCCCTATAGGGGGGAGGGGGGCGGCCCTATGGGGGGGCGGGGTGGCATTATATGGGGGGAGGCGGCCCTATAGGGGAGGGAGTAGGGCCTATATGGGGGGGGGGGGCGGTCCTATAGGGAGGGGGGTGGCGTTATATGGGGGTTGGAGGCCCTATAGGGGAGGGGGGTGGCCCTATATGGGGGGGGGGTGACCCTATGGGGGCACAGTGGCAGCCCTATGAGCAGCGCTGTGGGGCGGTCCTATAGGGGTGTGGACGGCCCTATAGGGGACGGGGCAGACCTATAGGGGAGGGGGGCGGTCCTATAGGGGGGTGGGCGATCCCATGGGGGGAGGGGCGACCCTATAGGGGGGCGGGGGGCGGCCCCTATAGGGGAGGGGGCGGCCCTATATGATGGAGGGGGGCAGCACTATAAGGGGGGGGCGATCCAATAGAGGGGTGGGCGACTCTGTGGGGGTCGGGGCGGCCCTATATGGTGGAGAGGTGGCCCTACAAGGGGAGGCGGTCCTATAGGGGGGTGGGCGACCCTATGGGGGTCGGGGCAGCCCTATAAGAGGGAGGGCGGCCCTATAGCGGGTAGGCCCTCTACTGGGGGGTAGACGGCCCTATGGGGGCGCAATGGCAGCCCTATGGGCAGCGCTGCGGGGCGGCCCTATGCAGACGCAATGCGAACCCTACGAGCAGCGCTATGGGGCGGCCCTATAGAGGAGGGAGTCGGCCCTATATGGTGGGGAGGCGGCCCTATATGGGGGGGGGGGTGGCCCTGTACGGGGTGGCGGTCCTATAAGGGGCTGGGGGGCCCTATAGGGGAAGGGGGCGGTCCTATAGGGGGGTGGGCGACCCTATAGGGGGAGGGCGGCCCTATAGGGGAGGGGGGCGTCACTATATGGTGGAAAGGCGGCCCTATAAGGGGGGGGGCAGTCCTATAGGGGGGTGGGCGACCCTATAGGGGGGAGGGGGGCGGCCCTATAAGGGGGTGGGAGACCCTATAGGGGGAGGGGCGGCCCTATAGGGGAGGGGGGTGGCCCTATGAGCAGTGCTGTGGGTCGGCCCCATAGAAGGGGGATAACCCCAGCCCTATGAGCAGCGCTATGGGGCGGCCCTATAAGGGAGGGAGTAGACCCTATATGGGGAAGGGGGGCGGTCCTATAGGGTGGTAGGCGACCCTATGGGGGTCAGGACGGCCCTATAAGGGGAGGGGGGTGACCCTATAGGGGGTGGGCGACCCTATAGGGAGGAGGGGGGCCCTATAGGGCACGGGGGTGGCGTTATATGGGGGTTGGAGGCCCTATAGGGGAGGGGGGCGGCCCTATATGGGCGGGTGGCATTATATGGGGGGGAGGCGGCCCTATAGGGGGCGTATAGGTGGCCCTATGGGAGCGCAATGGCAGCCCTATGGGCAGCGCTGTGGGGCGGCCCTATAGGGGGAGGGGTCTGCCCTATATGGTGGGGAGGCGACCCTATAAGGGGGGGGGGCGGTCCCATAGGGGAGTGGGCGACCCTATAGGGGAGGGAGTCGGCCCTATATGGTGGGGAGGCGGCCCTGTATGGGGGGGGGGTGGCCCTGTGCGGGGGGGCGGTCCTATAGGGGGGTGGGGGGCCCTATAGGGGAAGGGGGCGGTCCTATAGGGGGGTGGGCGACCCTATAGGGGGAGGGGGGCGGCCCTATAGGGGGAGGGCAGCCCTATAGGGGAGGGGGGCGTCACTATATGTTGGAAAGGCGGCCCTATAAGGGGGGGGGCAGTCCTATAGGGGGGTGGGCGACCCTATAGGGGGGAGGGGGGCGGCCCTGTAAGGGGGTGGGAGACCCTATAGGGGGAGGGGGCGGCCCTATAGGGGATGGGGGCGGCCCTATACGGGCGGGTGGCATTCTATGGGGGGGGAGGCGGCCCTATAGGGGGCGTATAGGTGGCGCTATGGCGCTGTGGGGCGGCCCTACGAGCAGCCCCATAGCGCGCTGTGCCCCATAGGGCAGCCCATCAACCCGCAGTGCCGGACGTACCCCGCAGAGATGATCCAAACGGGCATCGCTCCCATCGACGTTATGAACGCCATCGCCCGCGGGCAGAAAATACCCATCTTCTCTGCCGCGGGGCTGCCCCACAACGAGGTCAGTGTGCCCCATAGCGCCCCATAGCGCCCCATAGCTCTGCCCCATAGCGCCCCATAGCGCCCCACAACGAGGTCAGTGCGCCCCATAGCGCCCCATAGAGCCCCATAGAGCCCCATAGAGCCCCACAACGAGGTCAGTGCGCCCCATAGCGCCCCATAGCACCCCATAGTGCCCCATAGAGCCCCATAGAGCCCCATAGCTGTGCCCCATAGAGCCCCACAACGAGGTCAGTGTGCCCCATAGAGCCCCATAGAGCCCCACAACGAGGTGAGCCCTGCCCCATAGCGCCCCATAGAGCCCCATAGCGCCCCATAGAGCCCCCTAGAGCCCCATTGAGCCCCACAACGAGGTGAGCCCTGCCCCATAGCGCCCCATAGCGCCCCATAGAGCCCCATAGAGCCCCACAACGAGGTGAGCCCTGCCCCATAGCGCCCCATAGCGCCCCATAGAGCCCCATAGAGCCCCACAACGAGGTCAGTGCGCCCCATAGCGCCCCATAGCGCCCCATAGAGCCCCATAGAGCCCCACAACCAGGTCAGTGCGCCCCATAGCGCCCCATAGCTGTGCCCCATAGAGCCCCATAGCGCCCCATAGAGCCCCATAGAGCCCCACAACGAGGTGAGCCCTGCCCCATAGCGCCCCATAGCGCCCCATAGAGCCCCATAGAGCCCCACAACGAGGTCAGTGCGCCCCATAGCTCTACCCCATAGCGCCCCATAGCACCCCACAACGAGGTGAGCTCTGCCCCGTAGAGCCCCACAACGAGGTCAGTGTGCCCCATAGCTGTGCCCCATAGAGCCCCACAGCAAGGTGAGCCCCATAGCGCCCCATAGCGCCCCATAGAGCCCCATAGCTGTGCCCCATAGAGCCCCACAACGAGGTGAGCCCCATAGCGCCCCATACAGCCCCATAGCGCCCCATAGAGCCCCATAGCTGTGCCCCATAGAGCCCCACAACGAGGTCAGTGCGCCCCATAGTGCCCCATAGTGCCCCATAGCTGTGCCCCATAGCTCTGCCCCATAGAGCCCCACAACAAGATCAGTGCGCCCCATAGCGCCCCAGAGCTGTGCCCTATAGAGCCCCATAGAGCCCCATAGAGCCCCACAACGAGGTCAGTGCGCCCCATAGCTGTGCCCCATAGTGCCCCACAACGAGGTGAGCTCTGCCCCATAGTGCCCCATAGCGCCCCATAGCGCCCCGTAGCATCCCTGTGTCCCATAGCGCCCCATAGCGCCCCATAGAGCCCTGTGCCCCATAGCATCCTGTAGCATCTCTGTGCCCCATAGCAGCTGTGTGCCCTATGGG
>NC_052536.1:0-2500 GCF_016699485.2 Gallus gallus
AACCCTAACCCTAACCCTAACCCTAACCCTAACCCTAACCCTAACCCTAACCCTAACCCTAACCCTAACCCTAACCCTAACCCTAACCCTAACCCTAACCCTAACCCTAACCCTAACCCTAACCCTAACCCTAACCCTAACCCTAACCCTAACCCTAACCCTAACCCTAACCCTAACCCTAACCCTAACCCTAACCCTAACCCTAACCCTAACCCTAACCCTAACCCTAACCCTAACCCTAACCCTAACCCTAACCCTAACCCTAACCCTAACCCTAACCCTAACCCTAACCCTAACCCTAACCCTAACCCTAACCCTAACCCTAACCCTAACCCTAACCCTAACCCTAACCCTAACCCTAACCCTAACCCTAACCCTAACCCTAACCCTAACCCTAACCCTAACCCTAACCCTAACCCTAACCCTAACCCTAACCCTAACCCTAACCCTAACCCTAACCCTAACCCTAACCCTAACCCTAACCCTAACCCTAACCCTAACCCTAACCCTAACCCTAACCCTAACCCTAACCCTAACCCTAACCCTAACCCTAACCCTAACCCTAACCCTAACCCTAACCCTAACCCTAACCCTAACCCTAACCCTAACCCTAACCCTAACCCTAACCCTAACCCTAACCCTAACCCTAACCCTAACCCTAACCCTAACCCTAACCCTAACCCTAACCCTAACCCTAACCCTAACCCTAACCCTAACCCTAACCCTAACCCTAACCCTAACCCTAACCCTAACCCTAACCCTAACCCTAACCCTAACCCTAACCCTAACCCTAACCCTAACCCTAACCCTAACCCTAACCCTAACCCTAACCCTAACCCTAACCCTAACCCTAACCCTAACCCTAACCCTAACCCTAACCCTAACCCTAACCCTAACCCTAACCCTAACCCTAACCCTAACCCTAACCCTAACCCTAACCCTAACCCTAACCCTAACCCTAACCCTAACCCTAACCCTAACCCTAACCCTAACCCTAACCCTAACCCTAACCCTAACCCTAACCCTAACCCTAACCCTAACCCTAACCCTAACCCTAACCCTAACCCTAACCCTAACCCTAACCCTAACCCTAACCCTAACCCTAACCCTAACCCTAACCCTAACCCTAACCCTAACCCTAACCCTAACCCTAACCCTAACCCTAACCCTAACCCTAACCCTAACCCTAACCCTAACCCTAACCCTAACCCTAACCCTAACCCTAACCCTAACCCTAACCCTAACCCTAACCCTAACCCTAACCCTAACCCTAACCCTAACCCTAACCCTAACCCTAACCCTAACCCTAACCCTAACCCTAACCCTAACCCTAACCCTAACCCTAACCCTAACCCTAACCCTAACCCTAACCCTAACCCTAACCCTAACCCTAACCCTAACCCTAACCCTAACCCTAACCCTAACCCTAACCCTAACCCTAACCCTAACCCTAACCCTAACCCTAACCCTAACCCTAACCCTAACCCTAACCCTAACCCTAACCCTAACCCTAACCCTAACCCTAACCCTAACCCTAACCCTAACCCTAACCCTAACCCTAACCCTAACCCTAACCCTAACCCTAACCCTAACCCTAACCCTAACCCTAACCCTAACCCTAACCCTAACCCTAACCCTAACCCTAACCCTAACCCTAACCCTAACCCTAACCCTAACCCTAACCCTAACCCTAACCCTAACCCTAACCCTAACCCTAACCCTAACCCTAACCCTAACCCTAACCCTAACCCTAACCCTAACCCTAACCCTAACCCTAACCCTAACCCTAACCCTAACCCTAACCCTAACCCTAACCCTAACCCTAACCCTAACCCTAACCCTAACCCTAACCCTAACCCTAACCCTAACCCTAACCCTAACCCTAACCCTAACCCTAACCCTAACCCTAACCCTAACCCTAACCCTAACCCTAACCCTAACCCTAACCCTAACCCTAACCCTAACCCTAACCCTAACCCTAACCCTAACCCTAACCCTAACCCTAACCCTAACCCTAACCCTAACCCTAACCCTAACCCTAACCCTAACCCTAACCCTAACCCTAACCCTAACCCTAACCCTAACCCTAACCCTAACCCTAACCCTAACCCTAACCCTAACCCTAACCCTAACCCTAACCCTAACCCTAACCCTAACCCTAACCCTAACCCTAACCCTAACCCTAACCCTAACCCTAACCCTAACCCTAACCCTAACCCTAACCCTAACCCTAACCCTAACCCTAACCCTAACCCTAACCCTAACCCTAACCCTAACCCTAACCCTAACCCTAACCCTAACCCTAACCCTAACCCTAACCCTAACCCTAACCCTAACCCTAACCCTAACCCTAACCCTAACCCTAACCCTAACCCTAACCCTAACCCTAACCCTAACCCTAACCCTAACCCTAACCCTAACCCTAACCCTAACCCTAACCCTAACCCTAACCCTAACCCTAACCCTAACCTAACCCTAACCCTAACCCTAACCCTAACCC